>NW_007728774.1:64445-84670 GCF_000696425.1 Galeopterus variegatus | reverse complement strand
CGTGCGCAGGGGACAGCGCCCCTCAGCCCGATACTCACCACGCGCGGGGACCGCGCGGCACAGCCAGAGAGCCAGCAGCGCCCACAGCGGCGCGGGGCGCACGGCAGGCATCTTCTCGGTCGCCTCCTCCTCCGCCGCTGCCGCCCGGGCAGCTCCACATGGGGAGGGGGTCCCGACAGAGGAGCCCCACTTTCTCCTCCCCTGCTCCCGCTTCTGCGGCTCACGGCCTGGCGCCACGCCTCGGAGCTCAGGTTTAGATGACTCGACTCCCCGCACCCCAAGTCTGCCGCTCCTCGGCCGCCGCCTCAGCCGCCGCCCGAAGTTTGGCTGAAACTTTCTCGGGTGTGCAGCGAAGCGTCCTCGTGTGTCCTTCCGCCTCGGCCGCCTCCTCCCCCTGCAAGGCCCCGCCCCCCTGTCGCCGCGGCCTCGGCCCCGCCGCCTTGGGCACCCAGGGGTTTCCCGCAGGAAGAAGCGCCGGCCCGAGCTGAGCGGAGGGATCTACTACGAGTCGTTAGACGACCTCCCCCGCCCCCCGGCCTCATCCTTCCACCCCGCGTTGGGTACGGGCGCGCCTTGGCTGTAGCAGCGTTGACGCGCCTCGGCTGTAGCAGCGTTGACGCGCCTCGCTGGGCCGTGCCCCTGCTGAAGGGGGTGGGTGTTAGGACCCTGAACTTCAAACACTAGGGCTTGCCGGGATCGTGAACTTGCAGGAAGAGGCAGACCTCATCCAGTGAGAGCTGTATCGCCCCCACACACCCACACACTCCCCTGCTAGCTGGAGGAATGTGGAGAGTAGGACCAGTGCTGTCAAAGAAGGAAATGGGGCTAAGGCGCCAAAGTCCATTTAAAAGGAACAGAGCCATCACCTAGGTTGTGCTGCACCATTCATTCGTTCATTCTTTTAGCAAATATTTCTTAAGCGATTACTTTGCCTGGCAGTGTGCTGGGCACAGTGAAGTGGTACCAGAGATACACAAGCTACTTTCCGGACGAAGACTTGGCTGCTGAGGGCTGGGGGATTCAGGGAAGGCTTTCATGGAGCAACGGGGGTGAGAGCAGGATCATGAAAGGCCAGTAAAGTTTGTATAAAACAAGGAGACCAGCTAATATTCATTGTAGCATTGTTTGTAATAGCCAAAATTTGGGAGCAACTAAATGTCCACCCTTAAAGGAATGGATGAGTAAATTATGGTATATTCATTAAATGAAATGCAGCACAGAAGTAGAAAAAAGATTATGTTCATATATGTCAGTAGGGATAAATCTTAAAAACCAAATGATCATGAAAAACCTAATTGCAAAGGGAGACAAAGTATACCATTTATGTATATTTATTTTTTCAAAACAATACTGTATATTATATGCGGATGCATATGTATATAGTAAGAGAACATAACCATAATAGTATTTATTATCTGGGCAGGAAAGTATGGGATGTGATCAGGACTGGGTACCAGTGGGCTTGTAAAAAAGAGCCGAAATTAACAACAAAAAATTGCGTGGAGTATCATTCTAGGAGAGAGCCACCATAAAAGCAAAGGAACAGAGAAGTGAGTAAGTAGATGAGTTCTGGCACTGTTAGCAGTTAGGGGAGTCAAGCAGGGAAAGAGGGTTGGAAACAGATTGTGCAGACCTTGAATGATAAGCTGAAGGGGGGAGCAGTTATCTCTCAGGTCACACAAAATCACTACAAGTTTTTGAACAGGAGTGAGACTTGATGGGGAGAAAGGTTGCTCTGATAATCCTGTGCAAAACTGATTGTCGGGAGCAAGGGGTGAAACTGGAGCCCCAGACCAGTCAGAACTTTGTGAAACAATCCAGGCATAGGGTGATGAAGGCCTGAATTAATGAGGTAGATGTCAGAATGGGAAAGGAAGGGTTGGATCTGAAACAATCTTGAACAAAAAAAAATGGGGTGGGGAGGGCAAAACCTATGTGACTAATAGGCTGTGAGAGTTTACAATCCTGTTTGGATGGAAATCCTACCCACAAAGCCTCTCCCTGACTCCTATAGAATAGAGTCCAAACTTCTAAAAAATAGTACATACAAGGCTTTTTTCTCTCATTGGGCTCCATCTCCTGTCCTCCCTGCCCCCATTGTGAACTTTACACAATAACAGTATTGAACTACTTGAGATTCCCCAAACACTTCTTGCTGTTTCTGTCTGTGTACCTTCTGTTCCCTTGGCTTGGAATGACTCTTGTAGACCCTTCCCCCCGCTCCTTTTGATGAACTTCTAATCATCATTCATCCTTTGGTTCTAAGAAGGCTTTGCCAACACGGTAATGAATTCCTACCCGTAACAGACAGTCCTTCCACTGTTCTGCTTCTTTATCTTACACCAGTATCTATTTTTCACACAGGACTGTTTGTATTTCTATCTTCTCAACTAGATTAGGAGGTCCTTGTGGGCAAGGGTCATGGTCCAGTGTCTGTGACATAATAGATGGTGAACTAGAATGTAAAACAATACTAAGCAAGTGCAAGTCAGTATGGGCATAGGCTTATGAAGTTCTAAAACTGTATTTTAATAAACACGTTAGAAGAGAAAAGCAAGTACTACTATTGAAATTAGTCACCTTGGGTTGGGATGCTAGAAACTCTTTTCAAAAATAACATAAGTAGTCAAAATAGTTTTGGAAATTCTCTTGTGCAATATATTCAGAGAAAGATAGTAACATTGTTTTTTAATTGTTGGCTCACAGTATTACCAGTTTGATCATCCTCTTTACTCACTAAAGGTAGATGATGGACACTTGGCTATATACAAATTTTAAAAATTGCCTGCAAAGACCAAATTGTCACTATTAAAATATATTCAGAAAAATGTAAGGTAATCATCCCTAAAGAGCAGCTGCAGAAATGACTGTAGCTATGACATTATTAAAATAGGTGTGCAGCTTCTCAAGGTGACTGTTCTAAAGAAAGCAACTATTATGTTCACATATAACTTTCATTGAATTAATTATAATGATAGACTTATTGCATACATTCCGATAAGGACAAAGGGAATAAAGAGTAGATGTTAGGAATGGAAGTAGAAGAAGGCTATGACTGAAGAGGTGTTTCGCAGGAAGCTATAAAGTGTGACAAGTAGCATGCTGTAGGTTCACAGCCAAGGGACTGTAAATCCTTTCTCAGCCCAGGTATGGTCAGGGAAGGCTTCCAGGAAGAATCCAACAGCTGGACTAAAAATTGGTGGACCAAAAGATTAATTTAATTGGATGAAGAAGAGGAGATTTCTCATGTTTCGAGGTTTAAGGGTAATCCAGGCACAAGGAACAACATGCATAAAGGCAGGTAAACAGTAGTTACCAGAGCTTGTTCCCTGAACTGGAAAGATAAGGGCTTAGGCAGTGGCTGTGGGAATGCCAAAAAGATGGGCATTGGCTCCTGAGACTAGTAAACTGTTCAGATGAGAGAAGAAAAGTAGATCCATGAATCAGCAGTGACCTGAGTACCTTGAGGCATGGAAATAGGAAATAGAGGAGAAGGAAAAGGAGGTTTGGTAGAGAAGATAAGTAGGCAAGAGATCAGTATAGCTAGAAGAGAGAAAACTGTGTTCAGGAGTAACAGCAGTGGCTGTTGACTGCTTTAGAGAGAGCTGGGAGTAGCCTGACTGACTCACAGGATGGAATTGCACTCTTACAATTGGGCTTTCCCCAAAGTTAAGGCTAAGTTCCACTGTGTACATCTGCATAACTATTTCAACGATTCCTATCAGAAGCCAGGGGGACTTGTGGTGGTGTCTCAAAACTTGAATAGCAACTGAGGACATGAAATGCCAGGATCTGCATGGAGATGTCAGCCCAAATGTAATCAACAGTTTAATTACTCAACTGGATTAGGGAATGATCCTCCCTAAGGACAGTGCTTCTGGTCAAAGAAAATCCTGATATATAGGAGAAACTGGCAGGAAAACATTCAGGAGGTCCTATAACTAATCATAGCTACTGCTATTCCTTGAAGTTTCGTAGCTTCACTGTTACAAAGAAAAATGGTATCCCACAAACTTTCATCCGAAAAACAAAATGTCAGCCTCCAGGGCCCAGTGAAAATTCACAAACCATTAGCAGTAGGAAAACATGAATAAGGACTACCAATAGTATAGTTTTAGTCAAAACTAAAAATATACATATATGTCTTTCCTGATTAAAACTCATGTGTAAAATTGCCTCCCAAAACAAATGCAGGATTGGACACTTCCTTGTTCTCATGTCTGTCCTCTCAGATCCAATAGGCTATAAAGCCCTGAAGGGCAGAGACTGTCTTGCTTGTCTATTTTGCCCCTGTTTCTAGCACAGTAGTGTATATAGGTACTCAATAATATGTTTTTAAAAAATATTGCATGAAAAACATATACATCTATACACATTAGGGAAAGATTCATGATTGGAAGAATGTCTAGCTGCCTTGGAGAATACCAGGCTGAATCAGTAAGACACGGGAGTGGTGAAGAAGAGATTCTGGGGTAGATATCAAGGATAGGTTGAGCTACTTCACATAACTTACCATATAACCCAGGAACCGAAGGATGTGTGATGAGATGTTTGTGGAAGCAGGAATTAAAAGGAAGTTGTACTTTAATAATGGCTTGCATTTGCTTTAGGCTTTCCAAAGCACATTTAAGTATATTATCTTATTTGATTCTCAGAGCAATCGTGGGAAATTGGCAGGCCAGTCATTATTATCCCCATTTCACAGATGAAGAAACTGAGATAGAGTTTAAGTGTTTTACTCAGGGTTAAATAAGTAATTAGTAACAGAGCTGAGACAAAAAATAAATAAATAAAAAATAAAAAACAAAATCTAGTGTTTCTGACTTCTTAGTCTCATTTCACTGCACTTTCATGCAACAGTATGAAGCACATCCAAGATGATATTTAGTGTAGGGACTTCTGGGCAGAGGGCCACCAGCTTCTTATCGCTTCCATATTGATACAGAACACGCTGACCCACTGTAAATAGGAAACCTAAACAAGTGGATACATTCTTTTATTTTAAAACATTTTTTGAGAGCCTATTCTCTGCAAACCACATCCTTGACTCAATGGCAGTACAGACATAAATAAGACCCAGCCCCTGCTCTTAGGAAATCACAGTGCATTGAGGGAGACCAACATACAAATAACATAACTACAACAGAGATAAAGCATAGGGTTATGGGAAAGTAGGGAGCACTGTGATTAATTTCAAGGCCACTTTCATTTTGTCTGGTCCCTGCAAGATATGAACTGAGGTGGCCTGTACAACTGGCATGTTAATAGTGTGAAGACAGGAACAACCTCCTATGCATCTCTTATTCAGGTAAACTCCATAGTAGTTGGTTCTTCGCCTTGCCTAGAGTAAGTGTTCAACAAAGACCCACATTCTGAAAAGTTCACAAAGTTCAGCCAAACAGAGGACAACTTCCAGAAGGCAGGAAACCACAAGATTCAAACTAGATAGGAGCCAGTCAGACTCTTCCACCAATCATAGACCCAATGTTCTCTGCTCTGATTAAATGTATAAGTAATATAAGGAATTGTAATTTGGGCTCCTTGACATACGAGGGTACTTCAAAAAGTTCATGGAAAGATTCATATTATCTTTTAATTCTGTTTTTCGGAAATCTTTTTGAGGTACCCTTATATTTTTGCCCTTTTACAAATGTGATTATCTCAATTTAATTGATGTTAAGGAGAGGAAAATTTAAGATTGTCCTTGTATAATGACCTATTCCTTATGTGCATGTAGTATACGACAAATGGTACCTGTAAAACTTAACTAGGAATCCAAAATCCTGTGCTGTCCATGAGATAAGCAGGAAAATTAGTATAGGAATGATATAAAAACTTCTCAAGTTTTTTACGCTGGGAGATATTATACTTCAATGCCTCAGTGGGCGTATACTTTTTATAAAGTGTATATGTAATGATGTAAAAAAGGGTTGACCTGTACGCACACAGACATCTCTGCAATTCAAGAGCATCATAAATCCACAACTGTGTAATTATCAAACCACAATATTATTGGATGATTCTCAGTGCTTCAGTCACTAAAATGGTTATGCAATTCTGAATATTTATGAAATGTTATGGCATTTGTTCTCAGAGACTATTCAATTGTTTCTACCCACATTCTTATATTCTTCCTTCATGATGAGCCAAGAAATTCTTGAGCAGTGAGGTCCAGGCACACAGAAAGTTACCACCTTACAATATGGAAAATCTTCATACTATCTGTGGGCAGATCACATCTAAGTCCCCTGAAGCAGAAGAAAAGGAAATATTTTCTTATTATGTAGAATTCAAGGTGAGAGTAAGGGCATCAAAAGTAAGGAAGAAAAGTTCCATTTTTAAACGTAAGCATTAAAAAAGTCTCCATCTTAGTAATTCATCAGGAGATAATTAATGGCTGGCAACAGGTATTTATTATGGAACTGTACATGGCCTTAACGATAGGGTTTGCTTCTGAAAACACTCTAATTAAAAAGGGAAAGAGTAATTTTATAGGAAAGTACAAATCAGTGGTGTGTATGTCTGCTAATGTGTGCAAAGAGACAGAGGTGGTAATTGCTTGGCTCAGACCAGGTATCTGTTGCTGAAGATAATGACCTTATAAATATGCAAATAGTTTCTGATAAAGCTAAAAATACATCATTATTATTCGTTGATATGGAATGGAATGTGAAATTGGAATTCAGCAGGTAAGTGGTGGTTGGACCTGATTATCCTGGGTACCAACTTGTTTTTGTGTTTAATAATTCTGGTATCTGTTAAGAATAATGTAGTATGACTACTCTGAGCTCTTGCTCAGACCACTGGTCCAATCATTTTTCTTTCAAACCTTCCACTCCTTTCCTCCCATGACACTTCTAACAGTCTAAGCAGAAAGAGAAGGACAGTTGGTAGCAAGACAAAGAATGTTTACCCCATTAAGATCTATATCTGAGTCCAGGAAGGGACACTTCAGGCCTGGAAGAGCCCTGCGGACAATTCACACCCTTGTTGGTTTCTTTTGCAACATTTAGTTATCTCAAAATAGCCTTCCTTAATTGATCTCTTATGGCCTGGAATCCTTGTCTCTCTACTGAAGACTACCATGAGAGTATTTATTAAAGACAATGGTTTAGAGGGAATAGATATTTTTAAAGTAAGGGAAGGAATGGATAAGGTGAACACAGACTTATATAAATGCCAAGTGCTGTAATTAGGAGACAACCTTTAAATTTCAAAAAAGGCAAATTGAGAACATGCAAAGGTAATATAATTCCTTACTCATCCACTACTTGGGGTTTTGAGGAGAAAAAGGAACTAAGAAGAACTGAAGAGAAGAAAAACAGAAAGAGTGGGACAGGAAGGTGAAAGGGTGCTCTGGAGTACTATGCACCTGTTTAGAAGTAGGGAAGTAGCACGAACACTAGCAAAAGAAGAAACAACGTGGAGTTCCCCTTGCCCACCTCCCTCTCCCCTCCTGAAGGCCTGAGATGAGCCCATGACATTGTTTTAGCAATGAGAGAGAGCAGCAGCCCTCAGCATACTTCCTTGAATTCCCTCCAAAGAATTCAGGGTGCCCCCAGTCCAAATCAGTTCCCTCCATCATAAATATTCGTAGATAATAACAACAACAACATTAATAATGATAATGGCAGTAAACATTTATGGAGCACTTTGCCTGCTTTGTTAATAATGCTCCAACTTGTGAGTAGGTATTATTATTCCTACTTCACAAATAAAGAAAGTGAAACCTATGTAAATTGCCCAAGATCACACAGCTGCTAAGCAGTGGCACAAGGATTTAAGCTCAGGTCCTCTGACCAACTCCAGTGGCCCACAGTTGAGCTCTGCATGGTACTTCCTGCCCCCAGGTCTCTGCCTCAGAGATCCAACTCATTGTTTAAATGACCCACTTGAGCACTGAATAAGTTGTTCTCTAATCATTTATTGTAAGCCCGGTCTCTTAAGTTTATTGTGAGAGAGGGGCTGACCATATCTCTTTTGTACTCTCCCACAGTGTGGTACACAGTCCCTTTCTTGTCAGCCCCAACTCTAGGACAACACAAGGAATTCTTTCCCTGCTTCTGCCCCTCACACGGGAGAAGGTCAATCCCTGGATTCTTAGATCAGTGTAATATGCAGCCAAGATTGAGAACATCCAATTTCGACAGATAAGAACACCAGAAATAAACAAATATGCAAATAAAGTAAGTAACTGTTGATGTTCCATTATATTTTTAACTGTTTTTTTTTTTGTCTTTTTTCGTGTCCGGCAACGGATCGCAACCCTCAGTGTCACGCCCGTACGGGACCAGGACCAGCAACGGGATCGCAACCCTCAGTGCCGCGCCCGCACCTCACTCAGCCAGTGAGCGGGAACCGGTCTGTACGTGGGATCCGAACCCTCGGCGGGAGCGCCGCCGCACTCCCAAGCGGCGCACTGTAGCAGTGCGCCACCGGGCCAGCACGCGCATTACAACTTTTTATTTTCAAATATTCTCTAAGTGTTCTCAGTAAATGACAAAGCCAATAGGAAAAAACCAATTCTCTTTCTTGCCGTAACTTTAATTATAAATGTAAAAACGTCAATTTAAAAATTAAAGGAAAGATTACCTATTAATACCACCACTGATAGAATTTTGGTATGTTTTATTCAGTTCTTCATCTGCATATTTCTACAGAGTTGTAATCAGGACATACATATAGTTTTTATTCTGCTTTCTCAGATAATTCATATATCATAAGTATTGTCCTTTGTTGTACACAGTTGACATATATAGCATTGTTATTGTCTGCCGAATATTTCAGCATTACTTGGTATATAGAGCTAGAACAATTTCTGTATCAGTATTGTGATCTGTATCCAGTAGTCCATCCTATTGCAGAGACAGCCCCTGGAGATAATCCCCTCATACTGCTTTCATTGCCTAAGCCAGTTAGATGAATGCGCAGGCCTTTATTTCAAATCAGGGAAATAGAGCACCCCAAAAGATCCCCTGCTGCTGCTCTCTATCCCTGTCCCTGGTGCAACCTCTGTCCCTCTTTCTGTTGTCCATTTCCCTCCCTGCTAAAGGCTCTACCTCCTACTTCACTATAGACATCTCCTAGCTCAAGTGTCACCTCTCCTGTAAAACCTTGCCTAACCCTCACTACTCCTATACCAGTAGCCATCTAAGAACTCCCCGCCTTCTCTCCTTTCAAGCTCACAACTTCTCTATGCACCCACCTTTACTTCTTCCTTTATATCTCAGAAAAAAAGAGTCTTTTGTTATTTTGATACTAATTCTTCTGCATTAGCCATTGATTTTATCCCCTTCTGCATGTTCCAGGACCATTTTGCCATTCGTTATCCATCAGCTCCCACTGTCATGTCATTCATCGCTTCCTCTCTACTGGCTTAATCCCCTCGGCCAACAATTTTCTTCCAGCCTACACACACACACACACACACACACACACACACACACACACAGAGAGAGACAGACACAAACACACAGAGACACACACACAGAGACACACACACACACACTCTTTCTATTGTAGGCTCAAATTTACCTTTCCTTTCACTCCCAAACCTCTTTAAAAAGAATAGTTTATCCCTTGTTCTTACTTCCTCAACCCATTACAGCTTCCTCTCCCTACATTTATTGAGCACCTACTATGTGTAAACAATGTGGAAACAGAGATGGACAAGGCATCCTTCCTCATGAGGAGTTTCTAGTTAGTAGGGAAGGCAGATGGTAAACCAAAACAACACAACACAATAAGTGTCATAATAGAAATACGTGCAAAGGTATTCACAGGAGGGATGCCTGGAGGAAATTGGAGAGACTTCCGAGGGAGGTGACATTTGAGTTAGGCCTTGAATAATGAGTTCAATATTGCCGGGCAGAGTTTGTACATATATTGAGTCAGGGAGAGCACATGTCTGACAGAGGAAACAACTTATGCACAGAATTGAGAAACCATAATATTAATGATTAATTAAGGAATGCCAAATGGCTCAGTATTGTAAGAGTTGGATTTCTAGTAAGGAGTGCTCAGAGGAGAGATGGAGAAACATTTGTTTAAGCCGGTGATTCTCAAACTTTACTATGCATCACAATCACTCAGAAGGCTTGTGAAAACACCAATCACTGGGCTTCCTTTCCAGAGTTTTGGGGTGGGGGGTGGGATGAACCAGGTAATAATGATGACCCAGGTGATAATGATGATGCTGGTCTGAGACCACACTTTGAGAACCACTGCCTTAGTAATCTGGCTTCCGAATGAAATATTCTAGTGAAATTACTTTTAGATGTCACCAAAGATCTCCAACTGCCAAACCCAATGAAGACATTCTCAGTCTCCATCCCCCTTGACCAGTTTGCAGCTATTGTCACCATCAACAATTTCAGTGACCTCTTAACCATCTCCCACCTTCCAGTCTCACCTCCTTTCAATCCATTTACTACACGGAAGCCCACAGGATTATCCAAAATACAAGTATAATCCCATCACTCCATGCTTAAAACCCACCAATGGCTCCCCATTCCCTGTGGTTAGACCCCAAACTCCACAGACTGGCATAGAAAATCTTTGGCATTCTGGCCATATTTACTTCCTCCCCTGCTGCTTCCTGTATTGCAAAGCCTGTGTTCTAGGCACCTCAGGCTACCAGTCAGTCCCCAGACATGCTGTGGGCACATGTCCTCTTTGGCTCTCTGCATGCACTTTCCTTTGCCTGGAATGCCCTTCCTCCCTCCCCTACTCTTCCCTCTCCCATCCTCCCCTGGACCTGTGGAATCCTATCTCAAGGCCTAGCTCAATGTCTCTCTTCTGGGAAGTCTTCCTCAGCTTTGTGGCTCCTTTCTCTCAGCTCCTCTACAGCTGGTTTCTACATATGGTATATATACCACCAAACAATTAGTTGAACATGTGAATACCATGTTGGGATTTACTTGAATGCTCACTGAGTCCATCTTATTATTTTTGTCTTTCTCATAGAAGACATTCCACACAGGTGTGTGGAGTGAATGCTGGGAACATAGCACACCCTTGATAAATAATGATTTGAGTAGGCATTTGCTGTCTCCCCAGTGGAATAGGCAAGCAGGCAAAGAAGAGAAGGAGTACATAAAAAGAAATTTTGTTAATGATCAAGAGTCAAACATGCCACCTCACAGCTACCTGACTCTCTGACCAAGAGGCTGAACCATAGGCTTTTATTTCCCATGACTACCTCCTTCTTTGACACAGTGGTTTGTCAGCTCTGTGGACCAGGAAGTTATGCAGCTGCCTTTCCTGCTTGCCAGGGGACTTATCCAGAACTAAGCAGCAGCATCTGTGGAGACTAAGCAGGAAATATTTTGGTAGCTTGGCTTGGTGCATACACCAGCAGCAGGCAACAATTTACCTTCCATTCCTATTCTACTGCTGAAGGAATGCCAGGAGATTCTCTGAAGAACAGAGCCTGTCCACTGTTCATTCTTCTTTTCGCTCCCTTTCCCTCTCTCTCTTTCTTTCTCTCCCCCCAACCCCCCAACTCCCCCCCCCAGCCTTAACCCTGCACGTTCTGATTGCTATGGTGACTAGATCCTACAGAAATAGAACAGACCTGGATTATTATGTGGACAGGCTGTGTTCTCATTCCCTAATACAATAATACCATAAAGTTAAGGAAGCATCTGTCAGCTAATAAGCTCAGAAGGCCCATGCCTTTTGTAACTTAGCCTTTCCCCATCTCTGTGCAGATATTCCTATTAGAGTAACATAGGTGTTTGGCATACAAGATCTCATTAGATCTTTACAACATTCCTGTAAGATAGATATCTCCATTTAACAATTAAAGATACTGAGTCTCAAAGTAGTTAAATAACTCATCCTAGGTCAATAAGCTAATAAATGGTAGGGGTAGGATTTGAACCCATGTTGCACTAATTCCAAACCCTGTTTACTTTCCATTATCCATACCATCTTGGAGAACTGAAAAGGCTGAAAGTTACAAAGTCAGCCAATGTCACAGCAGGAATTAAACTCAAGATGTCCTGATTTCCAGGGCTGCCTATAAATACCCACTATACTGAAAGAATTGTTTGAATGGGTATGTTTAATGTTCCAAGAATTTACAAAACTTAAAAAAAAATATTGATGCTACAATGTGAAAATGACCCAGAACTGGAAAAGCTATCTGATTACTCACCAGTGTTCCCTATCTCTACTCTCCTGTAGCCAATCGCTCTTCTTAGTTGGATGCACCTGAGCAGAGATGCTTCCCTATTGCCTAGTCACACATTTACCTGTGATTCAGACCCTCCCTAGGAGCAGTGCTTTAAAAATCTTTCTCCTCTTTTTCTCCTTCTGCAGTGCAAAGATAATCAGAAAGGAAGAAGAAGATTGTGTCTACATGCACAACTAGTTTGACAAAGTATAAATGATTGTTTATTTCTAAAACAATGCCAGGTTTAGCAAAACAGTGATAGGGTTTTGTTTTGTTTCTAGTCAAGTTGACACCTAAAAAGTAAGTTTTCCTGAATATTTCTCTGTTCAATGGTACTCTTGGCACTGTGAATAAACAGAGCTAGTGATACCATAGAATTAAGTACACAGAATGGGTGATAAAGTCAGCAAGAAGCTGAAAGTGAAATTTACCAAGGATAAGCTGCCAAGAGTTGGCAGTAGATTCTAAGTGGATACTGTGGTTCATTCCTCTTCCCCCTTCAGCTTTCCACCCCAACAACCTCATCCCTTCAGCACTCATGACAAGAGTATGAAAGTAAGAGAGAAGGAGAGGACAGGAGTCAAGTACAGGAGATGAATACATGGCATTAATGATCTGCCTAGAATAAAATGTGAAGACTCAGTAATAAATTCTTCGTGAGTGCTGTGAGAGAACAAAGAAGACACTTTTTAAAGTTAAAACCAGCCAACAACAAACAAAAGTCATACTCTGAAAGTGCAGACAGACACAAATGAGTCCTGGGCTTCCTTTAAGCAACATTCTTTTTCGTCCTAGCCTATCTCAAGCCCAGCTGAGGAAGTTGTAGAGTCTGTTTACTGCTTAAGAGTTGAAATTGTTTTCCTTGGATTATCCCTACTGCTGTATTTTTCTTGTCTCTCTTTTCAAAAGTAGGTTAAGGATGTTCAGGTTTCCCTCAAGCATCTTAATGAGTTAGTCATGATGACAATTGCATCTTTTAAATTGCCCAACCCGTTGAAAGGCTGCCATGAGAGGAGCTTCTACAAACACAATCTGGGCAGTGTTTTTCATTGTCCTATGTTGCAAAATGTAAATGAGGAGTTACCTCCAAGTGGGTAATTAGCATAAAAGCTGCTGAAGCAGAGGAGAGATCTGTAGGCTACTGTATCAACAGGAAATGTTGCTGTTGTTTCTGCAAGGAACATGCACATTGAAACTAAAAGGAGGAGAAGCTCTTTGCTAACAAACGTGAAGGTTTCACACAGCTCATGGAACATTGTGTGTGCTCACATTCTTTCCTTCTTTCGCTGGATTGGAGTCCCCTCCATAATCTACTTCTCAGTCAAGTAATCAACCATGGCTACCTCCACTTCCTCACCATCCACTCTTCTTGCTCTGGTCTTGTAAACTGAATTGAGCCTCATCACCCATCACAGGGTTTCTCAAACGTTTTTATTAGTGCCCTCTTAAGGAGCTTTTTTAGACATTTCTTTTAATCGCTCTCCGCCAAAATTGCAGTACAACAGTGTGATGGTTAATTTTGTGTGTCAACTGTACTGGGCTAAGAATTGCCCAGATAGCTGGTAAAACATTATTTCTGGGTGTGTCTGTGAGAGTGATTCTGGAATGATTAACATTTGAATTGGTAGACTGAGGAAAAAGACAGCCCTCAGGAATTGTGATGCAATTATTGAAGGCCTGAATAGAACAAAAGATAGAGAAATGGCCGATTTGCTTCTCTTTTGAAGCTGGGAAATCCATCTTCTCCTGCCCTTGAATATGGATGTTCCTAGTGCTTGGGTCTTTGGACTTGGACTGGGACTTACATGATTGGTTGCCCTGGTTCTCAGGCCTTCAATCTTGGACTTCCAGCTTGCATACAGCAATCACGAGATTTTTCAATCTCAATAAATCACATGAGCCAATCTCCCACAATAAATTTCCTTCTGTATATCTATATAAATTCTATTAGTTCTGTTTCTCTGGAGAACCCTGACTAATACACAAATACTGTGATATCAATACCTTATACATTTCAAAATTTAAGTTCTTTTTTATCCCCCAAGAACTATTCTCACTTCCATTGAGAATGCATGACCTATTAGATCACAATAGATTGATATAAGACCTAACAGAAACAGATCACAGAAATAGATGCCAGACAAAATTAATTTGGGTAAAAATCCAGGCAGATGGCAGGAATAGGAGTTTGTCCAGATCAGGTCTAGACAAGCTGCTGGCCATAAAGGTTAGCCAAGCAGGACATAGGTTGAAGAATGCAGCTGAAGGCAGTGTTGGAGGAAAACAGAAAAGCAAGGTTCAAGGCAGACAGAGGTGTGGAGAATATTCATCCATAGTGTTAGAGAATCTCTCATATGGAGATATTCTATCATCTTGAAAAGTTCCTTGGAAAAGAAATTGCTCTCAGGTTGGAAGCCAGACTTAGACATTTTGCCTTTGATCCTAAAGAGCCCATACTACCAAGCTACCTGTGCCCCATTGATGAAGATCTCTGCTGATTATATGAGATCATGTCAAATTGGTTCCTATATTCCCTGAGAACCGTACATTTTTCCTAGTACTTTGAACCCTCCTTACCAGATGAAAGAACCAAGCCTTCTAACCTGACTTGGGGCTGTGCTGGGGTGTTCATGTCCCCAGGCATTCAAGCAGGTTGATCACATATGAGGTCTGGTTTTCCTCTTCCTCAAGTCATTTATCTTCTGGTGATCCTTTCTCTTCTGACCTAAAAACAGGAGCAGATCCAGGGCCTTGACTGGGCACTCCCAAAGCTATGCTTTCTAAAACCATTAGGATCTCTTAATGGCCAAATTCAGTGGCCTTTCTCTTTGCTTCCCCAGGCCTGCTGCTCAGTGCACTTTGTGCTGCTGCTCACATGCTCCTCATTCATTAGCGGCCACTCTAACTCTAGCACTCATCACACTCCATCTCCTGGAGTCTTCTGAACACTGTCTGCAATTGGCTTCTCAGTCTCTTCCTTCCTGCTTACATTTTATCAAGGGCATCCTTTTAGCCTTTGCTTCTTTTCTGTTTCCTTCTATGCTCATCTGTTTATATGTTCTATTTAATTTAATAAACATTGTTGAGCACTTTCTATATGCCTAGCACTTATATAAATAAGATATGGGCCTTGAACATTCTTACGGCAGAACAGATATGTATATAACTAAGCAAAACACAATGTAAAATTAAGTGATATAGATAGGTACAAAATATCTTAGCAACTCAAATAAGGAAGTGATTCATTCTGTTTTGAGAAGATCATAAAAGGCATTGCAGAGGAAAAAAAATTGATTTGTGCCTTGAGAATGAATAAGGATGCATAAGACAGAAAAGTTGGAGGAAGAGCATTACAGATAGAGAGATGAGAATGGGAGAGGCATAGCATGATCAAGGAGGGTTAGAAAGTCCATGTGACTGGAGGGAGGGAGATAAGAGTGGGACAAGAGGAGTGGTAGGCCATGACTCCAGAGAGGTAGGGACACACTGTAGCTTCAGTCACCATTTAAATCCACATGTCTAGATAACCTGAAAAATGGGACATCACAGTGCCTGGCACATTTATTTTTAAAAAATCAATTTAGCTCATACTTATTACATATCCTGTAATGTGTTATGTGCTGGTGATACAAAGATAAATAAGTTGTCCCCTCAAGAGTTCAAAGTACAATAGAGAGATAGACATGTTTTAAAAGCTAATTCATGCAATACAAGCTGATCCATGCAGTGATGGCAGTATGTATATGACACAAAATAGAGAGTGACTGGCTCTGAGTGGAGGGATGAGCAGAGAATGCTTCAGCGAAAAAGTGATATCTGAGCTAAGATTTAAGAAATCAGTTGGAGTTGGATGGTGTGATAAGCAGAATAATGGCTTCCCAAAGGTGTCCACATCCTAAACCTGGAAATGTTACCTTAACATGGCAATGGGGACTTTGCAGATGTATTTAAGTTCAGGAAAGATGGGAAGATTAGATTCTTCAGGCAGGCCTGATGTAATCACAAGGGTGCTTACATAAAAAGGAGGCAAGAGTGTCAGAGGAGATGTGACAATGGAAACAGAAGTTGGAGTGACATGACCATCAACCAGAAAAAAAATGTGAGTAGCCTCTAGAAACCAGAAAAGGGAAAGACTGGATTCTCTTCTCAAGCTCCAGAGAGTATGCAACTCTGCCAATACTTCATTTTAACCCCATAGAACTCATTTCAGATTTCTGATCTCCGAAAAAGTGAGCTGATGAATTTGTATTAAGCCACTAAGTTTGTGGTAATTTGCTACAGCACCAATAGGAAACATACAGATGGAGAGGCAGGTAGGGAGTGGGGGAAAAGATCATTCCAGGCAGAAGGAATAGCACAAGCAAAGGCACAGAGGCAAAAAATAGCAGGGCCCATGGTTGGGGCAGGGGTTACAAGTACTTTAGTGTTGCTTAGGTTCAAGAATTACCAAGTAAGGAGCAGAAGAAAAGGCTGGAATGAGAGGCAAGTGCCAGAAGATATAGGGCCTGGTAAAGAGCAGCCCTACCATGGAGCTTAGGTATTGCTTAAGTTTAGGAGGTAAATTGAGAGCCATTTCATGGTTTTAAACAAAAAATAAAAATGGATTTTCAGTTTTGAAAGAAAGGTTGAATGGGAAAGATCCTGGGATAAGGAGACTATTCAGGAAGCAATTGCAAAAGTCCTGGGGAGAGGTTGACACGAGGCTTGACCTAAAACAGTATGAGTAGGAGAAGGCAGAGTAGAGAGATTTAGGACTCAGAGAGAGACAGAATATTGGGGGCAAAGAGAAAGGGAAGATTCAAGAATGACCCCAGATTTCTGAATGGGGCTTTGGTGGATGGCAATGCTCCTACTGGGATGGGAAAAACTGGAGGTTCCTCCCACGGCTCTTAGATTCATATTTTCTTCATTTCTGTATCCACTAGGCTGATTAGTCCGATCTAGATTGTCTAGACTGTCTTTGAAGTCTCCTAGCCACTCTTTCTAATTCTAGCCTTTCTCCTTCTCAATGCAGTCCCTGCCTTGTGGTTAAAACAGCTAATTCGATATTCAGCAAATATTTAGTGCCTACCATCTGCCAGGTACTAGACTCTAGGGATGCTACTATAATGAACAAAACAAAGTAAATAAAGTAAATACATTTTAATAAGTAAAGTAAATAATTTTTTTTTTATTCCTTTTTGTCTTTTTTTTTTACTGACCGGTAACGGGATCGCAACCCTCAGTGTCGCGCCCGTACCGGGAATCGGCAACGGGATCGCAACCCTCGGTGTTGCGCCCGCACCGCGCTCAGCCAGTGAGCAGGAACCAGTCTCCACGTGGGATCCGAACCCTCGGCAGGAGCGCCGCCGCACTCCCAAGCAGCACACTCTCCAGTGCGCCACCGGGCCAGCCCAAAGTAAATAAATTTTACAAAATAAAGTAGACTACATTTAATCTAGAAGATCTTCTTAGAAGGTAATTTTGGACATTTTCATCTCCAATTCTCCTCTTCTGGAACAACTTCCAATTTCCTCTCACTTAACTTTTTGGTGTATGCTCAAGCTCTCTATCAACTTCCTTGCCCCAAACTAATGAATGGGTTGTGATCTAAAGCAGTGCTTCTCAATACTGTCTGTGGAGTTGAAAAAAAAATTTTTTTTTTTAAATTTCCAAACTTGTGGTCAAGTGTCCTCCTGCATATGACTAGTGCACAGGCCATGCCACAGGTGACTCAATGTGCAAATTCTGCAACACCCAAACTAGTCCATACCCTACTCGATGGCATGGATCCACTAATGATGTGCTTGGATGTCATGGCATTCTTGATTTGCTCTAAAAATTTCTAAATGCTTACTCTCAATTTCAGAACCATGTACAGACCACATTTTGAATTTTGAGTCCCCATACTTATTGTCTTACTAAAACAGTTTTGAGGAATTTGGAACAAATTTTTTATAAATGCCTAATTATATAGTGATTGCATTTTTTGCTAGCCCATGGAAGACTATATTGGCCATGCTAGCTTATATTTTTCCTATAAATAGTAGACCTTAGACTATGTGGAGGCAGGATAATGAAGAACTTTGGGAGGGTTTGGCATATCATCTTTTTTTATAGAATGAATACTTCTTATTCTCCCTTCCTTTTTATGTTTTTTTGTTTGTTGGTTTTGCTTTGTTTTGGTTTTTACTTCTTAGACAGCTACCTCCTTGACCCAATCCCAACTCGTACAAATGAAGAATAAAATTAATGTGAAAGATTCGATTCTTTATCACGTTCTTGCCAGAGATAGTCAGTTCAACCACCTCAATTTCACCAGCCCTAATTAGATGAAGCTATTTAGCATAAATCATACTTTCAATTCAACCTCCGGCTTATGAACTGGATGGGACCAGGAAAGAGAAAGAGCCTTTTGTTTCTGGTTCACTGGCTCAATGCTGGGGCCGGCTTATGCTGGACTCTCTCCAGCCCCCAATGAGTATGTTTGCAACCTTATATTACAGTTTTTCCAGGCCTTTTTTCAATCTTCTGTATCCTTTCTTTGTGTTTTTTTTTTGTGTGTAGCTCATTTTTTAAAAATATTTTATTTTATTTTTTGAAACATAATTAATTGTACATATCTGTGGGGTAGAGCTTTGAATATCAATACCTGTATGCATTATGTGATGCTAAAATCAGGATAATTAGTATATTCAACATTACTTAGTGTAATAATTTTTTGTGGTCTTTTACCTTTTCTTGCTAAACCCCAACTCCACCTTTCCCTTTCACACCTCTAGTCGCCTCAGTTCTGTTCTCTCCTTTTGAAAGTTCAATGAATTATTGTGATTGTTGTATCTTTCTTTCTTTCTCTTTTTTTTTTTTTCCCTTTTTGTCTTTTTTCGTGACCGGCAACGGATCGCAACCCTCACTGTTGCGCCCGTACCGGGGCGGGACCGGCAACGGGATCGCAACCCTCGGTGTTGCACCCGCACCTCGCTCAGCCAGTGAGCGGTGGTCTGTATGTGGGATCCGAACCCTTGGCGGGAGCGCCACTGCGCTCCCACGTGGCGCACTGTAGCAGTGCGCCACCGGGCCGGCCCCTATTTATTTTTTTTTTAACTCCCACTTAAGAGCAATGACATGAGGTATTTTCTGTGCCTGGCTTATTTCATTTAACATAAGTTTCTCTAAGTTCATCCATGTTGCCATGAATGGCAGAATTTCATTCTTTTTTATGGCAGAATAGTATTCCACTGTGTATGTCCACATTTTCTTTATCCAGTCATCCATTGATGGACATTTAGGTTGGTTCCAACTCTTGGCTATTGTAAATAGAGCTGCAATAAAGATGGGAGTGCAGGTATTACCTCGAAATGATGATTTCCATTGCTTTGGGTATATACCCAGCAATGTGGTTACTAGATCATATGTCACTTCTATGTGTAGTTATTTGAGGAAGCTCCATACTGTTTTCCATAATGGCTGCCTAATTTACAGTCCTACCAAGAGTGTGGGAGGGTTTCCATTTTTCCACATCCTCACCAGCATTTGTTATTCTCTGTCTTTTAGATAATGGCCAGTCTAACTGGGGTGATCTTTGTGTGGTTTTGATTTGCATTTCCCTGATGCTTAGTAATGCTGAGCATTTTTTCATGTGTCTGTTGGTCATTTGTGTACCTTACTTTGAGAAAGGTCTATTCAGCTCCTTTGCCCACTTTTTAATTGGGTTACTTGTTTTTTTACTCTTAAGTTGTTTGAGTTCCTTGTATATTCTGGATATTAATCCCTTGTTGGATATGTAGTGTGCAAATATTTTCTCCCATTCTGTAAGTTGTCCTCTTGCACTGTTAATTGTTTCCTTTGCTGTGCAAAAGCTTTTTAGTTTGGGCCGGCCCGGTGGTGCACTGCTACAGTGCGCCGCTTGGGAGTGCGGCGGCGCTCCCGAGGGTTCGGATCCCACATACAGACCGGTTCCCGCTCACTGGCTGAGCGAGGTGAGGGCGCGGCACCAAGGGTTGCGATCCCGTTGCCGGTCCCGGTCCAGTACGGGCACGACACTGAGGGTTGCGATCCGTTGCCGGTC
>NW_007728774.1:61653-63815 GCF_000696425.1 Galeopterus variegatus | reverse complement strand
GACCGGCAACGGATCGCAACCCTCAGTGTCGCGCCCGTACCGGACCGGGACCGGCAACGGGATCGCAACCCCCGGTGCCGCGCCCTCACCTCGCCCAGCCAGTGAGCGGGAACCGGTCTGTATGTGGGATCCGAACCCTCGGCGGGAGCGCCGCTGCGCTCCCAAGTGGCGCACTGTAGCAGTGCGCCATCGGGCCGGCCCCAATGTCATTGGTATTTTGATGGGGATTGCATTGAGTCTGTAGATCACTTTAAGTAGTATAGAAATTTTCACAATGTTAGTTATTTCAATCCAACAGCATGGAATGTCTTTCCATCTTTTTGTGTCCTCTTTAATTTTTTCAGCAGTGATTTGTAGTTCTCATTATACAAATCTTTCACCTCCTTGGTTAAATTGATTCCTAGGTATTCTATTTTTTTGGTGACTATTGTAAATGGGCTTCCTTTCCTGATTTTTTTTTCTGCTAGTTTATTATTGAAGTATAAAAACACTACTGATTTTTGCATGTGGATTTTGTATCCTGAAACTTTACTGAAATTGTTTATCAGCTCTAAGAGGGTTTTTTTTTTTTTTTTTTTTTTTTTTTTTTACTGACCAGTAACGGGATTGCGCCCGCACCACGCTCAGCCAGTGAGCGGGAACCGGTCTCCACATGGGATCCGAACCCTTGGCAGGAGCGCCGCCGCACTCCCAAGCAGCGCACTCTCCAGTGCACCACCGGGCGGGCCCAGCTCTAAGAGTTTTTTGGTAGAGTCTTTAGGTTTCTCTCTATATAGGGTCATGTCACCTGCAAACAGGGACAGTTTGACTTTGTCTTTTCCAGTCTGGATGCCCTTTATTTCCTTCTCTTGCCTAATTGCTCTGGCTAGTACTTCCATACTATGTTAAACAGGAGTGCTGAGAGTGGGCATCCTTGTCTTATTCTTGTGCTTAAGGAAAAAGCTTTCAGTTTTTCCCCATTCAAAATAATATTGGCAGTGGGTTTATCATATAAGGCTTTTATTGTGTTGAGTTACTTTCCTTCTATACTTAATTTGCTGAGAGTCTTTATCATGAAGGGATGTTTAATTTTTTCAAATGCTCTTTCTGTGTCTATTGAGATAATCATATGGACTAGTCCTTGATTTTGTTGACATGGTGTATCACATTTGCTGACTTGCATATGTTGAACCACCCTTGCATCCCTGGGATGAATCCCACTTGATCATAATGTATAATTTTTTTGATGTGTTGCTGTATTCTGTTTGCTAATATTTTGTTGATGGTTTTTGCATCTTTGTTCGTCAGAGAATTTGGCCTGTAGTTTTCTTTTTTGTTGTTGTATCTCTGTCTGCTTTTGGTATCAAGGTGATGCTCATAGAATGAGTTTGGGAGAGTGGCCTCTATTTCAATTTTTTGGAAGAGTTTTAAGGGAATTGGTATTAATTTCTCTTTAAATGTTTGGTAGAATTGAGCAGTCAGCCATTCAAGACCTGGGCTTTTTTCTCTGTTGGGAGACTGCTGATTATGGTTTCAATCTCATTGCTTGTTATTGGTCTGTTCAGGTTTTCTATTGCTTCTTGGTTTAGTCTTGGTAGTTTGTATGTGTCCAGAAATTTATCCATTTCCTTTAGGTTTTGAAATTTGCTGACATATGGTTGTTTATAATGGTCTCTAACGATTCTTTGTATTTCTGCGGTGTCAGTTGCAATGTGTCCTTTTTCATTTCTGATTTTTGTTATTTGGGTCTTCTCTCTTCTTATTTTAATTAGCCTAGCTAATTGTTGGTCTATTTTGTTTATCTTCTCAAAAAACACCTTTTTGGGGCCGGCCCGGTGGCACACTGCTACAGTGCACCATAATTGTTGGTCTATTTTGTTTATCTTCTCAAAAAACACCTTTTTGGGGCCGGCCCGGTGGCGCACTGCTACAGTGCACCACTTGGGAAGCGCAGCGGCGCTCCCGTCGAGGGTTCGGATCCCACATACAGACCGGCCACTCACTGGCTGAGCGAGGTGCGGGGGCAACACCGAGGGTTGCGATCCCATTGCCGGTCCTGGTCTGGTACGGGCGTGACACTGAGGGTTGCAATCCGTTGCCGGTCACAAAAAAAGAGACAAAAAGGAAAAAAAAAAACACCTTTTTGTTTCTTTGATCTTTTGTATCATTTTTTGGGACTCTAT
>NW_007728774.1:23891-61537 GCF_000696425.1 Galeopterus variegatus | reverse complement strand
GAAAAAGTATTGAACGACTTAACCTGGTAGAAAGTGCTCTTTTGGGGATAGTACATTCCCTACCCACACAATGGGCTCCAAGGTAATCAGTTACAGATATCAGGGGTGCCGAAGAAAATAAAAGAAAAGGCTTGGAGCAAGAATTTTTTTAAATGTGAATGCCTGAAGAATATCTATTCAGGCGGTCAACTTAGAGATTTGCTCTGCACCAATAAGGGAAAGAGGAAATGGAGCAAGACAGGAGACAAGAATGGGCAGCAATGCTGAAACAAACAAAAAACAAAAAAAAAACACCTTTTTGTTTCTTTGATCTTTTGTATCATTTTTTGGGACTCTATTTCATTTAGTTCTGTTCTGATCTTAATGATTTCTTTCTGTCTGTTAGTTTGGGGGTTGGGTTGTTCTTGTTTTAGTTCTTTGGGGTGTAGCATTAGGTTGTTTATTTGAAATCTTTCTATTTTTTTGATGTGCTTATTGCAATAAGCTTCCCTGTTAGTACTGTTTTTGTAGTATCCCACAGGTTTTGGTATGATGTGTCTTTATTTTTATTAGTTTCAAGAAATTTTTTGACTTCCTGTTTAATTTCTTCTTGGACCCATAGGTTGTTCAAGAGCATGTTGTTTAATTTCCAAGTATTTACATGGTTTCTAGAGTTTTACTTGTTATTGATTCCTAGTTTTAATACATCATGGTCTGAAAAGATACATGAAATAATTTCAGTTTTTTAAAATTTGTTGAGACTTGATTTGTTACCCAACATGTGGGCTCTCCTGCAGAATGTTCCATGTGCTGATGAAAAGAATGTATAGTCTGTAGTTGTTGGATGGAATGTTCTATAGATATCTGCTGGGTCCAGTAGGTCTAAAGTGTAGTGTAAACCCTGTGTTTCTCTACTGATTTGTTGCCTACATGTTCTGTACAATGCTGAGAGAGGGGTGTTCAGGTCCCCAACCATTATCATATTGGGGACTATCTCTTCTTTTAGGTCTAATAGAGTTTGCTTTTTATACCTGGGTGCTCTGGTGTTGGGTGCATATATACTTATAATTGTTAATGTCTTCTTGCTGGATAGATCCCTTTATCAGTATATAATGGCCTTCTTTGTCTCTTTTTATGATTTTTCGTTTAAAGTCTATTTTATCTGATATAAGAATAGCTACTCCCGCTTGGTTTTTGTTTCCATTTGTGTGGTATGTCTTTTCCCACCCTTTCACTATTAGTCTATGTGTGTCTTTTACAGGTGAGGTGAGTGTCTTGAAGACAGCATATAGTCTACCTTTTTTTTTTGTCTTTTTTCGTGTCTGGCAACGGATCGCAACCCTCAGTGTCGCGCCCATACCGGACCGGGACCGGCAATGGGATCGCAACCCTCGGTGTTGCGCCCGCACCTCGCTCAGCCAGTGAGCAGGAACTGGTCTGTATGTGGGATCCGAACCCTCGGCGGGAGCACCGCCGCGCTCCCAAGTGGCGCACTGTAGCAGTGCGCCACTGGGCCGGCCCTAGTTGGGTCTACCTTTTTAATCTAATCAGTCAGTCTGTGTCTTTTGAGTGGGGAATTTATTCCATTTACATTTCGGGTTATTATTGAAAGATATTGTCTTACTCTTGGCATTTTGTCTATTTTTCTTTGGATATTTTAAATATCTTTTTTTTCCCTTTCTTCCCTTTTATTATTTGTCTTCAGTGTTTGTTGGTATTTTGAAATGGTAAGATAAAGTTTCTTTCTTTCTTGTTTGCATTTTTGTTCTGCCAGTAGGTTTTGTTCTTTTTTGTGTATTCATGGTAGTGATTATCATTTTTTGGATTCCAAATGCAGGATTCCCTTGAGAATTTCTCGTAGAGCTGGTCATGTGGTGGTGAACTCCTGCAGTTTTTGTTTTTCTGGGAAATACACTATGTCTCCCTCATTTCTGAAGGATAGCCTTACTGGGTATAGTTTTCTTGGCTGGCAGTTTTTTATTTTAGTATTTTGAATATATCATCCCATTTTCTTCTGGCCTGTAGAGTTTTGGTTGAGAAGACTGCTGTTAGTCTGATTGGGACTCCTTTATAGGTGACTTTACACTTCTCTTGCTGCTTCTAAGATTCTCTCTTTGTCTTTGAGCTTTGCCATTTTGACCATCATGTGTCTTAGAGAGGACCTTTTTGGACTGAATCTGTTTGGAGATCTTTGAGCCTCCTGGATCTTTCCTTATACCTGTGTAGTTATCTGCTATTATTTTGTTGAATAGGTTTTCAATACCTTTTCTTTTCTCCTTCCCCTTGGGAACACACATGATTTGGATATTTGTTCAATAAGGTTGTCTGCTAGCTCTCTTAGATTTTCTTCATTTTTTGGATTTTTTTTTCTTCTTTCTTTTCTGTCCACCTGTATTATTTCAAAAAGACCATCTTCAAGATCAGAAATTCTTTCTTCTGCTTACTTTAACCTTCCGCTTAAGCTCTTGGTTGTATTTTTATTTTGTTAAATGAATCCTTCAGCTCCAGGAGTTCTACTACATTCTTTTTTAACGTGTTAATCTCTTTAGAAATTTCCTTCTTCAAATCCTGGCTATTTTTTCTCCTTTCATTGTGTTATCTAAATGAGCCTTCTTGTATCTCATTAAGTTTACTTAAGATTGTTGCTTGAAACTTCTTTTTAGTCATTTCAAGGGTTTTCTGTTCTATGGGGTCTGATACTTAAGAATTATTGTATTCCTTTGGTGGTGTCATATTTTCTTTTTTGTTTTTTTCTTTGTGTGTGTGTGTGTGTGTGTGTGTTTCTGGTATGTTGATGTCTGGTCATCTGGCAGAGCAGTTGCTGCTTCTGTTACTCTGGAGTGAGCTTTGAGAAGAGAGACTTCCTCCTGTAGGTGTGTTTTATATTGACCACTGAGTAGGGTATTTCACTATTGGTTTCAGGTTGACATAGTAGTGTAGTCTCCATCTGGGTACTTCAGCTGTGTTCTGTGTTGGAGTTGCATGGAGTTGCATGTGAGTGCCTCCATGGCCTAGGCACTGGGGCACTTAGTGATTCTTTGCTGAGGTTAATGACACTGTGTTGGGTCATCAAGGACATGCGTGAGCTCTCAAGTTCTTGGGAGAGTGCCTGGGTGCCCTGTCATTCTTTGGCTGGGGAGGGTGAACCTGGGCTGGCTTGTTGGTACCCCTGATGGGTGCCAGCATCTGGTTCCCCTGATGGGTGCACTTGGGTATACTGGAGCTCCTCAACTTGAATGGGTGACCCTGGATGGGTTTTCTTTTCCTCTTTCCTATAGGCAGAGGCTCCTCTTGGTCCTTGCTTCCCCTGGTTGGGGGAAGGGTTGATGGTGACCGGAAATTTTCTTCCTTGCTCTATTTGGGTATCCTTGGTTTCTGCACTCTCGGGGTGTTCTGCATATGTCTCTCCCCAGATCAAGGCAGTCCTGTGGGCTGCACACATACCTCCCACCCCCAGGTGTGCTACTGAGATAATTCCCCCTGTGGATTGGGCTACTGGGTCGCAGGTCTGTGCTTGCTCACTTCTTTCCCAAGGCTCCACTGGTGACTGTCCTTCTGTCAATGCCATCAAGTGGTCAGTGGGCTTCCTATAAGTCAGCGGTGGCTGCTGGTATGGCAGCGAGCTGCCCTTGCAGTGTCAGTGGCTGTGGTGGTGGCTGTGGTGGACCACTAGCATTGCACCAACGTCTTTGGCAGTGGTGGCAGTTGAACCTTTGGCTGAGGTTCATGGCTGGTGAGGTCTCCAGGCACTGCTGCTATCAGTTGGGGAGGCAGGTGCTGCCCACCCTTTCTTAGGTTTTGACACTTACTAACTCTTTCTTCCCTGTGAATTGACTCTCTTTTTCTGTGGCTTTCCTGATTTCACATTGGATTGACTCCTACTTCTTTGTCTGCTCCAATTTACCCTTTGTTGTCTCATTCTCCTCTCTCTCCTCCTTTCCCAAGGACCTCCTGCTAGACCTTCTTCTCTCAATTTCACATGCTCTCAAATGCTCTCATCTTCTCCTATGGACTCACTTATTATCTAGATAGAGGCATGACCTGAACTCTTTCCTGAGTATGGGACACATAATTCTAAGAGCTTTCTCAACATCTTCATTGAAGTATCTCACAAGCATCATATACTTAACTCGATGTTATTTTCCTGTATTCCATATCAGGGCAATGCCATCTACTTAAACATTCAAGATAAACACTAGGAATCATTCTTGACTCCTTGTTTCCCCTCATTCCTCATTTTCAATCAGTCACCACTCACCATTCCACCACTGTTTTTTGTTTTCTCCAACCATCCTCTTTTTCTCCATCTCCACTGCTTTGGTTCAGGCCCTCATCACTTATCACCTGGACCTTTCTGAGTTCTCTGAACCCTCAGATCAGCAGCGTCCTACCCAAACACAGAGCTGCCTGTCCCACCCTCCCTAGAGCAGCCTCTACTCAATTACTGCATTGCCCTCTCTCTCTGATGGGCAAGTCTAATCATTCATACTCTTGAATACTGACCTTCGAAACTCCTCTTTCTCTAGTGCTTGTAATACAATCAAAACTCCTTTCTTAGTGTGGATTACCAGGTGTTTTTACACACAGGCCCTGACTGCCTTTTGTAGCCTCTTCTAGATTAGCAACAACAACAGTAATAACAAACCACCATATCTGAGTCCATTCTCAAAGGTATCCTCAACACTTCCCAAGTGTGCCACCATTTTCACCTTTTCTCAGGCCTCTGGACCTTTGCACATTCTGTTCTTGCAAGCAGCTGTGAACCAACCCCTGCCCTCTGCCTTGATCTACTTGGTGCATATGCTTCAGCTTCTGGGGCAGCTCCTCCGGGTGCAGGTCACTGCTCCTTCTATTGCATTCCTATAGCACTCTGTAAGGGCCTCTATGAGCAGTTCATTCAATGGAGTTTTTATGAGGCAGGCCCTGAGCTAGATTCTAGGGGTGCAAAGAAGATGAAAAGAAGCCATCAAGGAGCTTACTTTCAATTAGCAGAGAAAGACACAAGTGTAAATGTCAAATACATGTATGTATTTGAAAACAATCAGTGTTACAAAGCACTGTATGTGTAGTAGAAGAAGTGTGGGCAGGACACAGTGGACAATAGACAAAGGAGGGAGTGGTCAGTTCTATCTGTGAAATTAGAGATAGGAGAGAAACTTAAGGAAATCTGTTATAAAGAAGATAATCTTCCTGGAGCATGATGAGAGAGGTCATTCTAGGAAGAGAACAGCATGAGCAAAGGCCTGGCAAGATGAAAGAGCATGCTACATTTAGGGAAAAGCAATTGGTTCTCTACGGCTAGATCTTCGGTATCAGCCTAGATCTAATTAAGAAAGAGGTTGAAGAACAAAGAGGAGGCTTTAATTCATAGGCAGCAAGGAGCCATTAGCAAGATGAAAGAGCATGCTACATTTAGGGAAAAGCAATTGGTTCTCTACGGCTAGATCTTCAGTATCAGCCTAGATCTAATTAAGAAAGAGGTTGAAGAACAAAGAGGAGGCTTTAATTCATAGGCAGCAAGGAGCCATTATAGGGTTTTAAAGAGGGACAAATATATTACAGTTATATTTTCGGAAAGATCATTCTAACCACAGCGTACAGAGTACAATATAATTTGGGGGGGAGGGATGGTTTGCATATCTGTGTTTCCTATTAGATTGTAAGGTCCTTGGTGTTAAATATGTCTATTTCATTTCTGTCTTCCCAATGCCTAGCACACATATTCACCAAGTAATAAGAGAGAGGCTCCGTGATGTCAGAACTGGGGCGTGGGTCTGAGTCAGGGGAACTGTGTCCCGGCTTGGCGAGAAATCAGCAAGTCACTTTTTGCTTCTGTTTCTTCATGTATAAAATGGTCGCCTATTCAAGATTATCTTTCAGTTCTCTTTTGCTCTAATATTCTGTAACTGTGTAAGGGAGATTCCTTTTTTTTTTTTAAGTTTGCAGTCAATATTTGATAATACAAATAACAGTTTACAGAGGTGCATGTCAAGAGCTTAGGGCACTACGAAGCATAGGTTGACCAAAGGTTACATAACTGTTCCGTGAACAGTAGGCAATAATTCTGGTTAAATTATTCACACAGTAAAAGGACAGATTCTTCCTGCTGTGGGGGTACAGAATTGTCTCCTCAAATGTTTGTTCCTTTTTAAAGGAAATAAACAGAACTTAAGATTATTATTATTATTATAAGCCTTTAAGCGATAAGGCAAATACATTTTGAGAACATTAGAAGCCTGAGAGAAACCCAGCAGTTTTATCCTCCTTAAGTCAGTTCTCTATTTGTTAGCTCAGCAGAGTACATGGGGCTTTATCAGGTTCTCCATGTCCCTTTCATAACTTTTGTATGTCTTTGACTTGGTAGCATGTGCACTGACATTTCTGCTTTATCCATGTATTACTAGCTTGATCACCAGAGTATACAATTCAGGATCTCCAGCAACAGAGCCAATTTCTATTGGGGGGGAAAAAAACAAACAAAGGTTTCTCTTAGCCTTCATGCTATTTGATCTTTATCTTGATGATAACATACCTTCAACTCTCTTAAAAAACACCTTTTTTTTTTTTTGCTGATGGTATGATTTTACTGTCTTTTACCCAGAAGTTTTATTCTTAATTTAAAAACATGTTTCCTCAATGCTCTTCTCTATCATAATCTGTCTTCATTGATACTGGAATGGAATTATTTAAATTTAATTTATTAGATATTTGTGTTTAACTTTTAAAATTTAATGACATATTAACCTTTCCCTAAGAAATAATATTCACTATCTGGTATTGAGTTCAAATACATAAATTGCCTAATTCCTTAATATAACATCTATATTTTTCATGAAATCAAAGAAAATTTTCACTTTGACTGTATTTTCATAATAAACTATGTCCCTGGGTTTCTTTTTACTGCAGAGTATAGCTGCTGGGGCATACTTTTGAGAGTGGCTTGTAGATCAGCCATAGTAATTTGAAGATGCTCCAACTGAGTTGAGACCCCCTTATAACAAAGCCTTTCGAAGGGGAAGAGAGGACTGTTTATTAGTTTGGAGGACATAAAAAGAAAGTGGCAACACCAGCTGTTCTTATTTTCTCACAGACACTCTCATTCGCCAGGTGGGGCAGGTGAGGCTGAAATTCCTGTAACGCCTTGGATTTTACTTAGTTGAATGTGACTCTGTTTGCACTTGCTTGATTTGTTCTTGGAGAGTAAGTTAACAGGATGCAAGGTTCTCAAAATATCATCTAAACAAATAAGATGTGTAATGTAACTCAGCCTTCTTACAGTACACCTTTCTCCACCACTCAGCCTTCTGTATACAAGAAGAGGCAGGACTATCCCTGACTAGTCCATCTCCCCAAAGCTCTTATAATAGGGTGTATTCTTATTGGCTCATTTACCTCTAAACCATTCAGAGCATCTAATTTTTATTTGTTGAACTGTGTATAAAATATATTTGAGGGGATCCCCCGCCAGGCCTGCACACCAGACAAGACCCCACAACATGCCACCACCAATGGGGAAGTGCCAGCCAGGCGGGCAGGAGACCTGAGTAGCCCTGCCCAGCCCCCTGCCCAGCCCATGCACCAGGCAAGACCCCATGCCAAGCAGTTTCATAACCAATGAGGGAGGCCCCAGCCAGGCAGGCAGGAGACCCACCTAGCACCCCACCCAGCCCATGCACCAGGCAGGACCCCACACTGCTACTGATGGGGGAGGCAACCAGGCAGGCAGGAGACCCAGCCAGCCCACCACCCAGTCCATGAAGAAGGCAAGACCCCAAACCACCACCATAAGGACTTGCACAGCTTTCATGGAAGGAGACCCAGCCAGCCCACCACCCAGTCCATGAAGAAGGCAAGACCCCAAACCACCACCATGAGGACTTGCACAGCTTTCATGGAGGTGGTGAACAATATCTACAGCCACAGCTACTACCATTGCAAGGATGGCTCATTGCCTTAATAACATCCATGACCACCATTTAGTTGGCCCACCACTTATTTGACTTCATGGACACAAGGAAAGTCACTGGAGGAGCCTGTGAAAAGAAGAAGTCTTTTTCTTCAAAGTCTATTTCAAAGGAATAAAAAAACAACTTATCTGCCAGATGTCCAGAAATCAGTGTAGAAACACTAGAAATTAAAAAATAGTAAAAAAAAAAAAAAAAGAGGTAAAAAGAAGAAGTCTTTTTCTTCAAAGTCTATTTCAAAGGAATAAAAAAACAACTTATCTGCCAGATGTCCAGAAATCAGTGTAGAAACACTAGAAATTAAAAAATAGTAAAAAAAAAAAAAAAAAAAAAAAAGAGGTAATATGACATGATCAAAGGAATTCAGTAACTCTCAAGTACCAGACCCCACAGAAAAGGAAACACTTGAAATGACTGAAAAGGTATTCTGAGTAACTATCTTAAGGAAACTGAATGAGATAACAGAGGACTATGTAAGACAAGACAATGAAATAGGAAAAATACCCAGGATATGAACGAGGAAACTTACAATTTAGAAAAGAATGTAGCAGACCTCTAGGAACTGAAGGACTCATTCAATGAAATAAAAAACATAACTGAGAGCTTAAGCAGCAGATTAGAACAAGTGGAAGAAACAATTTTGGAACTTGAAGATGATCTTTATGAAATAACCCAGACAGAAAAAAAGAAAAAGAAAGAAAGAAAAAAGAATTTTAAAAAATAAAGAATGTCTAAAAGAGCTAGCAGACAACCTTAAGCAAATAAACATCCAAATCATGGGTGTTCCTGAAAGGGAGGAGAAAGGTAAAGGCATTTAAAATGTATTCAATGAAATAATAATGGAAAACTTCCCAGGTATAGAGAGAGACACAGACCTTCAGATACGGGAAGCTTAATGGTCCTCAAACAGATTCAATCCAAAAAGATCCTGTCCAAGACACATTATAGTCAAACTGGCAAAGCTCAAAGACAAAGAGAGAATCTTAAAAGCAGCAAGAGAAAAGTGTCAAATCACTTATAAGGGAGCCCCCATTAAACTAACAGCAGATTTCTCAACTGAAACTCTATAGGTGAGAAGAAAATAGGATGACATATTCAACATACTGAAGGAAAAAAACTGCCAGCCAAAATACTATACCCAGTGAAGCTATCCTTCAGAAATGAGGGAAAAGTAGTGCATTTCCTAGAAAAACAAAAATTGTAGGAATTCATCACCACATGATCAGCCCTGCAAGAAATCCTCAAGGGAGTCCTGCATCTAGAATCCAAAAAACAATAATCAACCACAAATAAACAGGTAAGAACAAAACCAGCAAGTAAAACACAAATGCAAATGAGAAAGATAAAAGAAACTAAATACCACCACCTCAAAAAACCCCACAAACATTCATGACCAATAATTAAAGGAGAAGAAAGGAACAAATGATACTTAAAGCATCTGAACAAAAAGCCATAATAAGCTAGGAATAAGACAATACCTCTTAATAACAACCCTAAATATAAGTGGGTTAACCCTCCCCCCCCAAAAAAAAGACACAGACTGACTGGTTGGATCAAAAAGAAAGTCCCAACTATATGCTATATTCAAGAGACTCATCTCACTTATAAAGATGCACACAGACTAATAGTGAAGGGATGGAAAAAGATACACTAAGCAAATGGAAACCAAAAATGAGCAGGAGTAGCTATACTTATATCAGATAAAACAGACTTTAAACCAAAAACATAAAGAGAGACAAAGAAGGCCACTACATAATGATAAAGGGATCTATCCAGCAAGAAGACATAACAATCATAAATATAGATGCACCCAACATTGGAGCACCCAGGTATATAAAGCAAACATTATTACACCTAAAGAAAGAGATAGACCCCAATACAATAATAGTTGGGGACCTAACACCCCTCTCTCATCATTGTATAGATCATCTAGGCAAGAAATCAACAGAGAAACATGGGATTTAAACTACACTTTAGACCAATTGGACTTGGCAAATATCTCATTTCATCCAACAACTAAGAATATACACTTTCTCATCAGCACATGGAACATTCTCCAAGACAGACCACATGTTAGGTCACAAATCAAGTCTCAATCACTTTCAAAAACGCAAAATCATCTCAACTATCTTATCAGACCACAGTGGATTAAAACTAGAAATTAACAACAAGTGAAACTCAGGACTCTATACAAATGCATGGAAATTAAACAACAGACTCCTGAATGACCTATGGGTCCAAGAAGAAATTAAACAAGAAATCAAAAAAATTCTAGAAAGCAATGAAAATAAAGGGCCGGCCTGGTGGCGCACTGGAGAGTGCACCGCTTGGGAGTGTGGCAGTGCTCCCGCCGAGGGTTCGGATCCCATGTGGAGACTGGTTCCCGCTCACTGGCTGAGCGCGGTGCGGGTGCAACACCGAGGGTTGCGATCTTGTTGCCGGTCCCCGGTATGGGCGCGACACCGAGGGTTGCGATCCCGTTACCAGTCAGTAAAAAAGACAAAAAAAAAGGGAGGTATGGGCGCGACACCGAGGGTTGCGATCCCGTTACCAGTCAGTAAAAAAGACAAAAAAAAGGGTAAATAAATAAATAAATAAATAAATAAATAAAGACACAACAAAAACTGTGGGATACTGCAAAAGCAGTACTAAGAGGGAATTTTATAGCAATAAGTGCTTGCATCAAAAAAATAGAAAGACTTCAAGTAAACAACCTAACCCTACACCTAAAAGAACTAGAAAAACAAGAACAATACAATCCCAAAGTTAGTAGATGGAAGGAAATAATTAAGATTAGAGCAGAACCAAATGATACAGAGACCCCCCAAAATGATACAAAAGATCAAAGAAACAAAAAGGTGTTTTTTGAGAAGATAAACAAAATAGAACAACAATTAGATAGGCTAATTAAAATAAGAAGAGAGTAGACCCAAATAACAAAAATCAGAAATGAAAAAGGACACATCGCAACCAACACCACAGAAATACAAAGAATCATTAGAGACCATTACAAACAACCATATGTCAGCAAATTTGAAAACCTAAAGGAAATGGATAAATTTCTGGACACATAAAAACTACCAAGACTAAACCAAGAAGAAAAAGAAAACCTGAACAGACCAAAAACAAGCAATGAGATTGAAACCATAATCAGCAGTCTCCCAACAAAGAAAAGTCCAGGACTGGATGGCTTTACTGGTGAATTCTACCAAACCTTTAAAGAGGATTTAATACCAATTCTCTTGAAACTATTCCAAAAAATTGAAACAGAGGCTGCTCTCCCAAACTCATTCTATGAGATTAGCATCCCCTTGATACCAAAACCAGATAGAGATACAACAAAAAAGAAAACTACAGACCGATATCTCTGATGAACATAGACACAAAAATCCTCAGTAAAATACTAGCAAACAGAATACAGCAACACACCAAAAAGATTATACATCATGGTCAAGTGGGATTCATCCCAGGGATGCAAGAATGATTCAACATATGCAAGTCAATAAATATGACAGACTGCATCAACAAAATCATATACAAAAGTGATGTGATTATCTCAATAGATGCAGAAAGAGCATTGGACAAAATTCAACATCCCTTCATGATAAATACTCTCAGGAAATTAGGTATAGAAGGAATGTATCTCAACACAATAAAAGCCCTCTATTACAAGCCCGCTACCAATATCACCTTGAATTGGGAAAAACAAAAGCTTTTTTCTTAAGCACAGGAACAAGACAAGGATGCCCATTCTCACCACTCCTATTTAACATAGTACTGAAGGTATTAGCCTGAGCAGTCAGGCGTAGAAAGAAATGAAAGGCATCTAGATTGGAAAAGACAAAGTTAAACTGCCCCTATTTGTAGATGACATGATCTTATATACAGAAAAACCTAAAGACTATCAAAAAACAGTTGAGCTGATTAAAGTTTCAATAAGATTGCAGGATACAATGCCCCCAAATCAGTTGTGTTTATAATCTCCAATAATGAACTAATAGAAAGAGAAACCAAGAAAGGAAGGCCATTTACAATAGCCACCAAAAAATAAATTAAAATACCCAGGAATCAATTTAACCAAGGAGATGAAAGATATGTACAATGAGAGCTACAGATCACTACTGAAAGAAATTAAAGAAGTCATAAAAAGATATAAAGATATACCATGGTCTTGGATTGGAAGAATTAACATTGTGAAAATGTCCATACTACCCAAAGTGATTTACAGGTTCAATGCAATACCCATCAAAATACAAATGACATTCTTCATAGAAATAGGGAACATTTCTGTGGAACATTCCTATGAAGCAATCCTGAGCAAAAAAATTAGAGCTGGAGGCATAACACTACCTGATGTCAAATTATACTACAAAGGTATAGTAACCAAAACAGCCTGGTACTGGCATAAATATAGACTCCCTGACCAATGGAACAGAATAGAGAGCCTGGAAATGAATCTACATATTTACAGCCAACTGATTTTTGACAAAGGTAACAAAACATACATTGAGGAAAAGACTGCCTCTTCAATGAATGGTGCTGGGAAAATTGGATATCCATATGCAAAAGAGTGAAACTAGATCTGCATCTCTCCCCATATACCAAAATCAACTCAAAATGGATTAAAGATTTAAGTATAAGACCTCAAACTGCAAAACTACTAAGGGAAAATATAGAGGAAACCCTTCAGGAGGTAGGAATGGGCAAAGACTTTTTGAACAAGAGCTCAAAAGCACAAGCAACAAAAGAAAAAATAGGATTATGTCAAACTAAAAAGATTCTGCACAGCAAAAGAAACAATCAACAGAATGAAATGACAATCTACAGAATGGGAGAAAATATTTGCAAACTATATATCCAACAAGGGATTAATATCCAGAATATACAAGGAAATCAAGCAACTATACAGAAAAAAAAATAACCCAATTAAAAAATGGGCAAAGGAGCTGAATAGACATTTTCGAAGGAAGACAAACAAATGGCCAACAGGTACTTTAAAAAATGCTCAACATCACTAATCATCAGGGAAATGCAAATTAAAATTCCATTGAGATATCACCTCAGCCCAGTTAGACTGGCTATAATCAAAAACACAGAGAATAACAAATGCTGGTGAGGATGTGGAGAGAAGGGAACGCTCCTATACTGTTGGTGGGACTGTAAATTAGTACAACCACTATGGAAAACAGTATGGAGTTTTCTCAAACTATTACAGATATATCTACCGTACAATTCAGCAATCCCACTTCTAGGTATATACCCAAAAGAATGGAATATGTCATGTCGAAGGGATACCTGCACTCCCACGTTCATCACAGTTCTATTTACAATAGCCGAGATATGGAACCAACCTAAAGTCCATCGATGGATGACTGGATAAGGAAAATGTGGTATATCTACACATCATGGAATGCTACTTGACCATTAAAAAGAATGACATTCTGCCATTTGCAGCAACATGGATGAGCTTGGAGAAAATTATGTTAAATCAAGTAAGCCAGACACATAAAGAGAAATACTATATGTCCTCACTCATAAGTGGGAGCTGAGGGAGAAAGAAGGAAGGAAAGAAAGACCGCAGTGATGCATTGGACTTGCAGAAGGAGAGAGCATCCATAGGGCTGCAGGGGGGGGGGGCAGAGAGAGGGGAAGGAGGTCAGGGATTACTTGGCTGGGGGACATGGGGAATAATCACAATTTGTGGTAATGTGCATCCTGACACTATTGATCTGACAGTCACATCCTGGGCACAGGTGGTAAAGGTCAGCTTTTTACCCCATGAATATGCATAGTCAATAAAAAAATTTTTTTAAAGGACTATATTTGGGGGTATAAGATTAATGACTCTTAAGAATCAAAAGAGTCTCCCAGCTAGGTCACCATAACACAATAGAAAGTTCCAAAATTCACAGCAAATTTTAAACCAAATATACTATTTGAAACCTACACAGAGTATAATTTTAACTTCTCTTTTATCTCATGAAGTCAAAATAACATTCTCTAAGAAAATTTCCAATATAAAGGTTGATACTTGCTGTTCCTTACCTTATCTTCAAAGTGAGATGATTAAAATTTTTTAAAAAATATTCTATACAAGAAATAATAATGGAAATGATAAATACTATCATTCGAGATGAGTTTCTCTTCCTAGCCTAGACCTAGCAGAAGTTGGAGAAAACAGCATAATAAGAGTCAGTGAAAGGCTGAAATATTACAAATGAATGAATAAGTCTGGTTGCTTTCCCATCCACTTCTCTTGTCTACTTTTTCCCTAGAGGTATCAAATGTGAAAAGGTTAGTCTTATATCAAACCAGCAAAAAATAAGGGAGAATTATGTACTGACTTAAGAAAAATGGCAGATAAAAATAAAAGAGACCTTTTGTTATATAGGAAGATTTTAATGAACACAAATAAGTTTTATGATTTTACTGAATATTAATTACTTTGGTATGTATGTTGCCTTTGCATATTGGCAACTGATAACTGTTAAAAACAAGTTCTTGAATGAATGGCCCTCCGGCCTTTATCCTCACAAGAGTAACTCTACTTCACTTATTTTGTTTCTTAAAAGGTTAGTATTTAATCAACTACCTCTTGTGAAAAAAAAGAGCAGAAAAAGATGAATTATTTTAAAAAATAAGCATGTCACTTTTAGAAGCAAACTTAAATTTCAGTGGGTAGTAGGTGATCATCCAACAGGTGAATGCCAAACATGTAAACAGATCTAAGTGTTGTTTTAATATGCCATTTACTTGGAGAATGTTTACCAAGATATTTAAGTCTGTAGTTAGCATGCGGTGTGGTCGGTACAAGTGTGGCTTCTGGAGCCAGAGGGTGGGAATCTTTACTCTGTCATTTGCTAGCTGTGAGTGAGATCTTGGGCAATCTTTGTGCCTCAATTTCCTCATCTGTAAAATGGAAACAATAATGATAAATGAGCTAATACATGTAAAATGAATAGAAAAGTACCTGGCATAGAGAATGCACTTAATAAATGCTAACACTGAACTACACCGATTGATTCTGCTTTAAAACTCTTTGTAGCAATGAAATGCCCTAAATTTTTAATGAGGTGCAGGACTGTGACTGAAGTAATATAGACCACAGATCTGGAAAATTTAAAAAGTGACTACTAACATCTTCTGTCTCCCAGAATACTGACAGTTTCCATTAAAGCAGAGATTGAAATCTTTTCAGCTAGAACTTGTACCTGTAATTATATCACCCAAATTAAATATGTTTAAAACTGAACTTCATTTTTGCTCCTCCTCTTGTTCATTCTGCTATTCTTTTCCCCTTTTTCTACTAGTGTAGCATTTTTTCAAGTAGTATAGTTTGAGTTCCAGTAATAGTAAAATATTGTACTAGATTTCATATACAAAACAATGTTATATACACACACACAAATATGTACACACATATACATATACATATATTTTCCGGATTGAATCAGCTATTATAGAAATCTTGCTATCATGTACAACATTGTTACTAGGGAAAACATTCAACAATGGTACATAATTGTTTGAGTATTCATTTCCATTCTACTCAATCAGTCAAGGGCCCGGGGTTATAGATGAGACCAGCTGTTTCTTTAATTCCTTTCCTAATGAAGAAATGCTAATGAAGTGGAATGCTCTTGCCTGAGAGAACAGGGGTGAATTTACAGACCTACTTGAGCTGGGTGAAATGGGGCTCACACTCTGGCCTGGAGGTTCACTACCGGGTTGCCCTTTTGAGCTCAGTGGTTACCAGGTGTAGTGTCTTAAAGGGTTATGGGTGGGATCATCTTTCCAGGTTGTCTGCCACACTCACTGACCACTCTTCTTGCAGTGATATAAAGTTTTTGTGCTCCATTGTGGCTTTCCCACTTAGATTTATGGTTTGCCCACATAATCAAGTAGTGATGGATACTGTCCTTTCCCCTATTAACTATTGCTTCTACTGAGTGATTTGAATACACTTATTTTAGGTGATTGTCAATCCCAGCAATTTAGATATACTGTTGCTTTGGGGATTCAAAAATCAAAAGCCCCCCAAAACATCATAACTGTATATCTAGAAATTACTTATAAAAAGACATAAAATCGTTAATTTGCTCATCACATATAAACAATACCAAGTTGAAAATAGAAAATAAACACAAATTCCGAATGTAAGTATTATATCAGCCAGGCCCTGTGGTCCCCAACCTGACCCCACTGACAACCTGATGTCTGCCTCTCACAGCCTTGCCCAATCCCTGTGCCAATAAGAGCCAGACCTCATTTCAAGTCTTTCTCCTGAAGAGAGGAGAGAAATCAGGAAATAGTTTATTATTTTGATTCCCAACACCCAGCCCGATGCCTGGCACAGTGCCTGGAATATAAAGAATATTCAGTAAATATTGGTTAAATTAACAAATAGGCTGCACCCCTCCCCCCACCGCACCCCCAGCAAATATCCCAGTGTGCAGTGTGACTTGGGATGGATCTAGCCTCCTCAGGCCTCTCATACCCATTAATCTTCAATTTTCCTACTTGCCCCTAACCATGTGTGGCTGACCATTCTAGCTGGTCCTGCTGAACTGGATGGTCATCTGCCCCTGGTTCCCCCTCCAAAACCCCCGGGAGGACAATAGTGTAGTCTGCAACACCAGCTGATGGACCAAGGGGGTGTAGGAGGATGAGATGGGGAGCTGGACCTCCTTGCCAGGGTTCCACAATTCCTTTTTTCTAAACCAAAACCAGTTGCAAGGGTCTTATATTGCCCAGGAACCTCATGATTAACAACCCTGAGTCCTAACATTGAGAATCCCCCCTTCCCAAGGTTTTGTACTGCTCCCTGATTTATTCCTTGAATACTATTGCCATACTCTTCTCCATTGTATGACTCAATTTTGACTTTTTTTTGCCTTAGGCATTTTATTCTCATCCATTTTGCAGTTAAAATCCAAATATGAAATCCACATTAATATAATCTCATGTATTTGTGGAAGCTATAAGGATTTGAATTTACTCGGTCTGTTTCCTTCTTGATTTTCAACTACCCATCTTCTGAAAGAAGTTGAAGTTGCTCCCACTTAGAAGTAATCCTTTCCTCATTTGATTTTTATGGACTATTTCTAGTAGTATATTGAATTCTGTCTCCCATATTTCTAATCAGTCTTCATCGTTTCTTCCTTTCTATCCCTTGTTTTCTGTTCCTATTTCTACTTTATCAATTAAGGCTTTTGTTAGTTCTTAGCTATAGCAATACCTCCTACATGGCCTTCTTACTTATACTAGTTTATTCTGGCTCTGCCCCTTAATGTCTATGGGGCCTGGGGAAAGTTGCTTTCACTCTAACCTCCCATTTCCTCATCTGTAAAATAGACATATTAGAGTACAGACCTTGTAGGGTTGTTACAAATCTAAGCAAATATCCTAGATTCTCCTAGGCTATAAATCCAAATATGGTAATTAAAAACCTTAATAGTTCTTATCATCACCCAAATAGTTCTGAGAAATCCACAAAACAAATTAACTCAATGAATATTTATTGAATACTCTGTGCCAGACACTGATCTAGGCTCTGGAGACACAATAAACAGAAAGACCTGGACACTGCTTTTATGGTACTTACATGTTAGAATAGGAAAAGAGGTGATTGAAAAAGGAGAAGAAATAAGAAAAGTTACAGAACATGAAATGGTAACAAGTGCTATGGAAAGAAAGTTGGGGTTGATGGCAATAGGGGTGGGGACAGCAGGGGGGTTATTCAGTTTTACATAGGGTGGTCTGGGAGAGTCTCACTGAGAAAGTGTTTTTGTGCAAAGACATTTGTGTCATTAGTGGGCAGATCTTACCTATGTTTTTAAATCAGTGCTGTCATAATCTATTGTTACAACTAGCTTAGCAGGACCCCATGATGCCGGTCTGACAGTACCACCATGAGCTAAAAGTCCACAACCTGCACATCAGTACAGAGCCCCACATGGTTATACTAGTCGATGCCTTTGAAAAACAGGAAGCAGGATGTCCATTTCTTCAGCATTAATGTTCAAGGTAAAGTGTTACTACTGAATTAACAGAAGTGAACTACTATTACCTTGATGCAAGTTGGGTGAAAACTTTTCCTGCCATCATAGCTGGCCTGTAGTGCTAGTTTTGTGGAAAACTGAGGGCTGTGATAGCCCCTGTGATGCCTGTCAACATTTTCTTTCAGAGTGAGAGAAGAAAAGCTGTCTTCCTTGATGTTACATTCAGTTACCCACTGGGTGATAGGCCCTAGAGCAGTACAGAGTTTCATAAAATGGCTCTTTCTATTACACAGATGCCCTTCTTTGTTTTCTTATGGGAAGACACATAGAGGGAAGCTGGTTTAGGCCATGTCCTATGACAGGCAGAGTGACCATGGCCTTCCAGGGTGAAAGCCCAGTCTTACCATTGCAGACTCCTTCCTCAACAGACTGCGTTCTCTCTATCCCTGCCACTATCCCTGCCAGCACTCTGCCTACTCCTAGAACCCTCCTTAGACGTGCCTGTGCCTGACTAAAACTCTACTGAAGCAAAGATTTATGCTTTCCCCCAGAGAACTTCTCAGCCCCCTTGTAAATCAGTGGATGCCAATCATTGCTTGATTGGAAGAGATATTGTCATACTCTCCATCACAGACATATCTGTCTGAATTCTAGTCCAGTTGTGACTTTGTATACACAAGAAAAACACTACTTATAAAGTTTCTAGCATAATTGTTCTGTTTAGAAGGTGCTAAAAAATTGGTAACTATATAACATAATTATATAATTAAATAATTAAATAATTATAATTATTTAGGTGGTGGTTTAAAAGGGAGTTGTAAATTTATTCTATATAATTTTTGCTTTTTCAAAATATTTTACAAAATCATATATTATATAATCAGAAATACTCTTAAAAAAAACAAAAACAAAAAAACAACTCTTGACACATAGCTGTTTTCTTCCCCTCCTTTTCAAGTAAACTTCTCAGAAGAGTAGTCTTACTGCTCACTATTTCTACTTCCTCAACTTGCTTCTATCTGGTTTCTGCCCCGACCATCCCTCTAAAATTGTTCTCAGTGCAGCCACCAACTACTTCTTAATGTCATTCCCTCAGGAGTATGTTGGTGGGCCCTGAAAAGAAAGGCACCCTAAGGTAAATGATAACCTGGAGCAGAGTGGATTTGACAGGAAACAACAGGTGACGCCATTTCATCCAAGTTGAAATAATGATCTAGAACCGATTAGAATCCAAGCACTTACCTTGTGCAAGAGTCAAGCATTCCAGTTAGAAGACAACTCATGTTAGCAGAAGAGAGAGTCCAGAAACAAGCCAACTCCAAAGAGGTAAGTAAGCTGAAAAGCCCAATGTAGTCCAGAAGGAAGAGTGCAAGATGATGGTAGGCCAAGAGGAATTCCAAACTCAGCAAGTTACCAGCTGCACTTGGCTGGGCTTTCCTGGGAATATCTAATGAAAAGTCCAAATCCACCAAGTTATCTCTTCAGAGGTGAGAGATGGGCTCCCAGGGCACTCCTATACTGGATATGTCAACAAAGTGCCTGCCACACCCAACTTCCTCTTCGAGGTGAAACTGCCCCACCCACAGCCCCCTGCTCTGAGAAGCAGAGCTAGGTGGTTCTTTGCAGAGGGATGGCTCCTGATTGGACCAGGGATTGCCCCCTGACATTAGGGCTGCCTCTCCAAAACCCGGGGCTTGAATGGAAACAGTGAGTTTGGTCAATCAGATTCTCTCCTTCTGAGATTTGATTTGGGAAATGTGGCTATAAAGAAGCAGTTAGCCATGGAAAACGAAGCTGAAAGTTTGCCACGGAGGGCTATAGCAAACCAAAGCTGTAATAAGAAAGCAGAATTTATGAAAAAGCAGCAATCATGAAGTAGAGAAAACACATGAAGAGTGAACAGAATTTGCTAGTTGGAATAGGACAGAAGGAAGCAAACCTGCAGAGAGGAGCTGAGAAACAGGGCCTGGGGAAATGGTGTACCACTGTCCTGAAGATCCTGCCATCCAGCTCTACTGAAAACCATTTTCCTGCCACCCTGACTTACTAAGGCTCCTGTATTAGTCTGTTTGCTATTGCTTACAATACCTGAATACCTGAAACTGGGTAATTTATAAAGAAATGAAATTATTTCTTACTGTTTTGGAGGCTGGGAAGTCCGCAGTCCAGGGGGCACATTTGGTGAGCGTCTTTTCTGGGTGGGAACTCTCCACAGGATCCCATGGTGATGCAGGCAATCACGTGGAGAGAATGGCAAGAGCTCTTTAACATGCTCACTTGCTGTCCTAATAAAGCCACAAGTGCCACTCCCATGAGAACCCACTCAGCCCTTAACCCATTACTCCACAAATGGATTAACCCATTCATTAGGGTGTAGTCGTCATGATCCAATTACCACTTACAGTCCTCAACTTTCAACACTGCCGTAGTCTAATTTCCTACCCTCTTAACACTGTTAAAAAGGGGATCAAGCTTCAGTGAGTTTGGGGGGACGTTCAATTCACAGTAGCTCTTGTGCTATTCATCAGGCCAACCCTAGCTTGCTGGGTTACCATGCTAGTATTTGCTGTGTACCTGCTGTATGGCAGGCATGGTTCTAGGTGGGACCCATCAGTGATTGAAACAGGAAGGCACTATACCAAACCCCTCATTACTTGAGGTAGGGTCTCTGTCAAAGGGCCAAATTAAAATAATTCTTCTTTTCCTCACTTTCCCATGGTCCGGTGAGTTAGCCATGGTATCATTATGAGTCTACTCTACTCCCTCTTGGGAACACTTGTATCTTCATTTTTTATCTTCCCTCATAGCTGGGGTGGGTAGCTGGAGAATTAGGAGAAGAGAAAGAACAGACGGATGGACATGAAAGAAGTCAGCTGATGTATGACAATGGCAGCAGAATGACTGAATGCCCTGGCTTTAAATTAACTGAGGTTTGAAATTTGTTTCTACCACTTATTATGTGACCTTTGGCAAGTCAGTTTTCTCAGCTGTGAATTGGAGATAAAATAGCATTCTCTTCATTGCATTGTTGTGAGAATCAAGTGAGAAAGTATATGTGAAGCATTTAGCATACTGCCTAGCCCATAGTAAGCACTCAATAAGTATTAGTTGTTGCCAATGTCATTATCCATAATCCTCTAGCGTGCATATTAGTTGTGTAGAATGAATGTACTAGAGGGAGAATTAGACAGCATCCTACGTGCAAACCTCTCTGAAGGCTCTCGCCAGCCAGAACCTGGTATGCTCATCAAAGTCTTCTAACTGTTGCGTAGCTTTCCAGGTACTGTCAATCAGCAGGAGTATCGATAGCACTGAGAACAAGGGGTGCAAGAAAATGGTAAGGATGGAAACTTGTTGCACAGAAAGCTGTTCTAGAAGGAGAGAAACATAAATTATGAGAGCAAAATGTGTGGCAGTGATATTAGCCAGAGCAGTCAGTTGGGTGTGGGAGGTAAAGAACGCAGATGTTCCTTAAGCACTGCTTTTCACCTTTCTAGGAGTGGTGGGCAGGTGGATATAGACCTGATAGGCCCACACTGGGGCACAGCTGAGGGCTCTGGTTGGAAAGCAATGCTTTGAGAGACTGTGGAAATAGAAACTCTCTTTTATCCATCAGGATATAAGTGGCAGGAGTGGATGTAGAAGCATTGCAAGCAGGAAGGCATGCCATCTTCATGGAGCTGTCACCTCCCAAACAGTGTCATGACTGGGTGAGAAGGGCTGACTAGATATGGAAGTCTGATAGGTGGAGTCCTGGAGGTGTGTGTGGATCAGGAGTCACTGCTGCTCTTCAGGAATCCCAGGTCATCTTTGCTTTGGGTCCACAGGTTTTTGTTGTAGTGTACCAGAGCACATCAGGTCAGAGAAGACCTCAGAATGTGTTTTGGTGGCAGAATAGGTAGGTGGCTGGGCTGATGCTGCATGTGGGCTTTCCTGGCGGGGACGTGCACAACCCTATTCCTGTAAAGGCCGTCCTGACATTTTACACTGATCCAAGTTGCCTCCAGGAAGCCCTGGATCTAGATTAAGACTATGTATAAGTGTCTGTAATACATCATTTGAGCGGAATGATTGTGAAATACTCAAGCCAGAATCTCGTGTGTGACTCTACTGTTCCTCGTGCTCGAGCTTCCAAGACAGAACATCTGCTGTGAGATTCTGGTTGCTGGGTATGCAGCTGATGGAGCACCTGAGACACAGGTGAGCCACCTTGCACAGAAGGAGCTGAGCTTCTAGGCTATGGCAGGCTGAAGTTGCTATCATGCATTAGACCCTCTAGTGCTTGAAGACATCCTTGACAAGATCCTCTCATCTCCAAACAGGGATAATGGAAGGCAGGATATGACTCCTCCTGGGTGAGGATGGCCACCTCCACAGTGTTGGCAGCACCAGTGTAAGGCTGAACCAAGCTGGGATCCGGCTACCTAGAATTGGCACATAGGTTAAGAAGACAGACTGTGGAGCTGGAATGCCTACATTCAAATCTCAGCTTTTATTTCTTAGCAAATTTTTTCCCTGTGTAACCTTAGAAGTTTCAGTGTCCTCATCTGTAAAACAGCAATAATGATAGTACATACCTCATGGGGTTATTATGAGCATTAAATTAGTTAATACAGGAGAGTCCTCAGAACAGTGCCTGGCACATAGTCAGTGCCTGCTCCTTCTGTACTGGAGCAGAGGTGAAGGGAATCTTGAGTTGCCTGAACACAGTGTCAAGCTCAGCACATCAGTCAAACTTCCTTCTCTATTTTAGGAGGTCATTACTAGGACAGTTTCACAGAAAAGAACAAAGTGCTATTAAGCATCTCTTAGAATATCTAGGTGTCCTCAAGTGACTAGGGTGTTCGTCACTCCAGAACAGAGACCTGGCTACACCAAACTTAGTCCAGAAATGCCACACATTTCTGGAGATTTTTTGGAGGTGCTGATATTTCAGGTAACTCAGGACTTCCGCGACTAGATTATTGTATGAAGCATAGTTGGTCAGGGAGTGTGTGGAGGTATTCAAGGGTGTATTAAGACATTGTCCAAGAAGAGCAAAAGCCATCCTCTAGAAAGTCATGCAGGATACCGATCATTTGGTGCTGCCATAGGTCAAGGAGTATCCTGGTCTCTGTAAACTACACAGACACTTCTAGAAAGCCATCTTCCACTCTTTGTCTTCCAAACGCAGCTGATGGAAGACAAAGTTATAGGCATTCAGAAGATCTAATTTCATGGACCCCCTGTGCTGGCCCAGGAGCATGAGGGAACCAGGTAGCGTTAGGACCACAGTAGTCCTAGCAGAGGCCTAGTTGACTATTTTTCATCTTCACAAAGTGTCCCAATGCATTCTTGGGAGAAGTGGAGATCCAGTGGATCTCGAGGCCTATGAATTCTTACTGAGCCTAACATTATGGCTACTGTGGTGGCTACAGGTCTGCCAGATAAAATTTAGGACATCTAGTAAAATTTGAATTTCAGGTTAACAATGAATAATATTTAAATATAACTCCAATACTGTGTAGCATATACTTATGCTAAAAAAGTATTTGTTACCTGAAATTCAAATTTAACTGGGTGTCTTGTATTTTTACTTTCTAAATCTGGTAACCTTCACTGGCAGATGTGGTCATGGAAGGCTGATGGATGGATGCAGTCTCCAGCTGAACACAAAGAGCAGAGATGCTAAAGGATTCTGGTGCCCTTGCTTCAGAGGGACCCCATAATACTGGTTCATTCAGTTCAGGTGGCTAAGAGTGAGGCAGGTCTGGATGCTTACCCACTCTAATGTCATAGCTGGCTACTCTACAGATATCATGGGTTCTTGCTAGTCAGTCAGGGCTGTGAGAAAGTCCCAGCGGTAAATACTGGTTCATTCAGTTCAGGTGGCTAAGAGTGAGGCAGGTCTGGATGCTTACCCACTCTGATGTCATAGCTGGCTACTCTACAGATATCATGGGTTCTTGCTAGTCAGTTAGGGCTGTGAGAAAGTCCCAGCGGTACCTTAAGTGTGGACTTCCAGGCTTTAGTTGGACCATTATCCAGTGTCCTATTTTCCCAGCAGACATGAGAAGTCTTGTTTACATAAGTGTCCTCTTGCCTACAAATATAAACCTTCCATCTCCATAAACTGCTGGAGCTGGATTAAAAAGCATGGCAAGTAGGTAGGCTTACCTGAAGACAGAGCTTAAATCTGGCAATAGGCACTGCAGGGCTTGGCAAGGTCCAACCAGTAACCTGTAATCTCAAAGCCAGCAGCCCCTTTGTCAGTAATTTGCCACATCTTCAGAACAGATACAGCAGCCACGACCTGAGACCACAACTCCTCATTCCCCTTCTGGAGGCTGAGTTGCAAAGAATCAGCTGGAGACACAGCCTTGTGGATTGAGGGGCATTGCTCAACCTCACTCCCTCAAGGTGTGAATAGGTAATAACCGAGATTAAGAATGAGGTGTAAGGCTGAGAGAACAGTCCAGAACCTCAGACAAGTACAAGTACATGCAGACATGAGGCCAAATGAGTTTCTTTTCTTTTTAATTGCTTTTTTATTTTATTAATATTATTTTTTCACATTCTAGGATGTTGTTGCAGAGCAGTTGGGAGGAAGGGGGAGAGGGGTAAGGGGAAGGTAATGTGATGGAAGAAGGAGGAAGGACGAGGGGCGAGATGAGGCCTGTGGCACCCCCTCATTCCCACAGGGGAGACTAGAGGGCTTCCAGCAGTGGCTTGGTCATTGCCAGGCTTAGTGCAGATGTCAGGGGGGTGTGGCAAAAGCCCTTGACCCCTACCACCCCAGCTCAGGAACCCAGAGCCCTTCTTGCTGTGGCTTGGTGGTCATCGCTGGGCTGGTTGCCCATGTTGTGGGGGGCGTGGCCAAAGCCCTCAGTCCCCCCACCCCCAGCTCCGGAGAGCCTAGGACATTTCCTGCAGCGGCTCAGTGGTTGCCACTGGGCTGGTTGCAGGTGTTGGGGGGTGTGGTCAAGGCCCTCGGCCCCTGACCACCCCAGCTTGGGAGAGCCTGGGTCACTTCCTGTGGTGGCTTGGTGGTCATTGATGGTCTGGTTGCATGTGTTGGGGGGTCTGGCCAAGGCCTTTGTCCCCCACTTTGGGACTGATTGTGGATGTTGGATGTTGAGGGCCTCCAGCCCTCTGGCTTGGTAGCGCAAGGGACTTCTAGTCCTTCTAGGTGTTATGGGTGTTCTCTGGTGAAATGAGACCTTTACTAGTTAATATTAAACTTTGTCTCTGGTTGCGGGTACTTTGTTTTTTCTTTCAGTTCTGTGTTGGATTATTTGGTGTTCCCACCACTTAAACTTTGCACTGGAGCTAATTTGTTGTCCTTTGCTTACTTCTAAAATGGGGGAACTTCCTGTGGGGACCAGCACTTGAGCTCTGTGGTTGAGCTAAATTGCTGCTTTGCTGCTGATTCCTTAGGGAAGGCTTTTTGTGCAGCTCAGGTTTTAATTGTTGACTTTATTGGTACTTCTGGGCCTAGTGAAATCCAGGGCACCCGGGTTGTATAAAAACTCTGGTCAGGGCCTGAGTCTTTTCATCAAACTGCACCCCATGCAATTCTATATTCCTGACCAGTCTTCTCTGAGTGGTCCTATGCTGATTGGGGTGCAGATCAGCTGTCCTTGCTGTGCTCCAGTGTTCTCCTGGTGGGCCCATCTCCCCCACTGCCCATGCTGCAAACACTTCCCATGGGACAGGCCATGTGCCAGTCCCTTGCAATGACTCACTGGCCTCTGAGTGGCTCCTTTTTTACAGTTGTTGGGGCTTCTTACTCCTGTGTGGGTCCATGGGAACCGTATTAGTGGTCTTGCTGGCCTGGGGGCCACGAAGGCCCTCTTCTCCCCTGCTGCCTGCAGGCAACTTCATCCAAAGGGTACAGCTGCAGCTTTTGCCAGCTCCTGCTCTGTGTGCTCAGCAGCTCCAGCCTGGAAACAGCCAGGGCTCAAAATGGTGGGAGTGATTTTTTCTTTCTCTCATCATGGCTTCTCCCACCTTCATGTACTCCGTAGGTCTTTCCTCCTCTTCCCCTGAGCTCTAGCGGCCCCAGCTTGGCTGTTGTTGTATTTTTATAGTTGTAAATTTGTTGATTTGTGGGAGAGGGTGATGCTGGGAACCATCTATTCTGCCATCTTTTTTTTTTTGTGACTGGCCACACCGCGCTGAGCCAGTGAGCGCACCGGCCATCCCTATATAGGATCCAAACCCGCAGCGGGAGCGCTGCTGCACTCCCAGCACCGCACTCTCCCGAGTGCGCCATGGGCTTGGCCCTATTCTGCCATCTTGACTGGAAGTCCCCCAAATGAGTTTTGTACAGAATCCAAAAATCAGGTCACCAAGATCTATAAACAAAGACCTACTCAAACAGGTTAAAAAGTCAAGACAGTCTCAGGAGGCAGAGTTTAGGGAGTGAACCAGTAACAGGTTGGTGTTTCCAAATTCATCAAGTGACTAGCCACTGGTGGGTCGTTTTTATTCCTGGGTTCTGGATGGGGAATATGGCTGGTTACAGATGCTTCTCTGAGGTTAGAGATGCTGTTAGGGACCAGACCTACCTGTCAACACCAATAGACATTTCTCAGCTCTGCTCTTTGAGTGCTCTGCTGCCCCGACTCTGCTAGACACTCTCTTTTTCTTGTCTCTCTCTCTACACACTTGGCTTCTGAGAATTCGTACTCTTCTGCTCTCCTCCCACCTGCTCCTTCTCTTCTTCTTCAAGGGCTCTTCTTCTTCCTGTCCCACAAATATTCATGTTCCTCAGGGGCTGCCTTTGTCCCACTGCTCTTCTCTTTTCTTCTATCCATGGTGCCTGGATGTTTTCATTTGTTATCATGGTTCCAACTAAGTACATAATTGGTTAAAATGTGGGTTGTGGAGACAAAACACTTGGGTCCTTTTTGCAGCTTCCTATGAGAACTAGGCCAAATTTTGTTTCATCTTTTTAAACTTATCTAGGCTTCATTTCCTCATCTACCCAATGAAGATAAATAACACTAAATAGCATATAGAGTTATTTTGAGAATTAAATTAGAAAAGGTATGCAAATTGCTTAGCAGAGTGCCTGACATATAGTAAGTGCTCAGTAAGTGCAACCTTAATAGCTAGTACTATTTATATGCTGTTGAATTTCTGATCTTTGTTTCCAGTTCAGTACTCTCTCAGGAGCCACACTCATAGATCCAGCCATCTGTATATTTCTACATGGATGTCCCAAAGATACCTCATGATCACTGGGTCAAAAATAAAACTTGTCTTTTCTCCTTTTAAACCTCTCTTTCCTTCCCTGTTCTCTACCTTATTGTTGACACTATTAATCACCAGTCACCTCAGCTGGAATCTTAGAAGTTATCCTTGACTCCGTCTTTTCCTTGACATTGCCACCCACCTCTGCTCCTTCTCAAATGTCATTAGAACCTGACAATTTTACCTCTTCAACTCTTTGACTTCATATTCTTCCCCCATTTCTTGACAAAAACCTCTTGAAAAGGCCAAGTCCCCAGCTCTGAGGAAGCTCATGATTTTGGTGGCAAAGAAAGACTCCTGTGGCAGATTATATTATTGTTTAATTATTGTTTAGAATATTTGCTGCCCCTTCCTATGCAAGGAATTTGACATCTGGCTTGGCCATTGACTTGTATTGGACAATAGAATGTGAGCATATGTAACATGTGCCAATTCTGAACAGAAACTATAGAACCATCATGTGGTTCTACCATTCTCTTTTCCCTTGCTATGACACTACTATGTCCCAAATAGGGCCTGCTCTTTGACTTGTATTGGACAATAGAATGTGAGCATATGTAACATGTGCCAATTCTGAACAGAAACTGTAGAACCATCATGTGGTTCTACCATTCTCTTTTCCCTTGCTATGACACTACTATGTCCCAAATAGGGCCTGCTCTCTCAGTATGGATCATGAATGCACAAGGCATGAAACAGGGCAGTGGCCTGTTGTACCCATAACATGAACAAAAATAAATCTATTTTGTTGTTAGGATACGGGGTTTTTTTGTTACTGATCACAACCTATCTAAAACTGACTGATATAGCTCCTTTCAGGATTACTCACAAAGTCTTTGAAGCTAATGCACGATGATGTGGAAATCAGTGAGTCATGATGAAATGAGGCACAGTGTTCTCCAAAAAAAGAAGAAAGCTCAATGTACTGTCAAGCATCACAGATGCTTCACACATGCCTACGTACAAGACTGTTCTTCTGGTCATAGTTCTGTTTGGCAAAGTAAATTTTCATATTTACTTCACCCATAGATTCAGAGTTATAAGCTGAAGGGAAATGGTATTGCTGTGAGTTTATTTATGACATACTTCAATATACTGCAAGAAATATCAGCAATTTGGGGATGGTAACATAATTTGACAGAAAAACAGCTTCAATTTTCTAACTCTACCACAAGCTCCAAACCAGCCTGACCATTTCTAGGGCACACAGTTCCTTTGCAATAGGTAATAACAAATGATTGCTTACCTTGAACTGTGTTAATGTATCAATAGATGTTAAACAGGGCATTGCTTTGCTGTTGCATTAACAAGGAACGTCAAGACTAAAGTAGTTTTGACTCAATAATAAATACTCAATATTCAATATTAAAGCAGTTTCTAAATCTCAGCATATTGACATTTTGAACAAGATAATTCTTTGTTTAGGGATGGTCCTGCGCATTGTAGGCTATTTAGCAGGATCCCTAGCCAATTGATTAGATGCCAGTAGCACTCCCACAGTGTGACAACCAAAAATGTCTCCAGACATTGCCAAATTTCCCTGGGGTGACTTTCTGCTCTAATGGAATGAAGCTAGTTGTAGGAAATTAGAAACCATGGCATACTAAGTTGAAGATATTTTTGAGTTGACAGGTCTTTTGATTAATTAGTTCACGTAGTTAGCTGCTCACTTTGCTTGTAAATCAAGCCAACTCTGCCCCAATTCTTATTAATAACAGCTATTGATTGTGTACATATTGTAGACAGTAAACATAATCTGCATGATCAATATAGCATGAAGATTAAGCACTTGGATCTGGAGTCAGACAGCCTGGGTTGGAATCCTGGCTCTGCCATTTGCTTTCTGTAACTGGTGATAAGTTTCTTTGCCTCTTTGCCATTGTTTTCTCATCTAAACAATGAAATAACGACAGCATATATGAAATAATATAAGGTTGTTGTGAAAATTCAATGAGTCCACGCACATAAGGTGCTTAGAACTGAGCCTAGGGTATGGAAAACCATCAATAGATGTTTGTTGTTATTCTTTGCCCTGACAACAACCCTCCAAGTTAGGCAACATTATCCCTATTTCATGCATGTGGAAGTGAATATTCAGGGAAATCAAGTCAAAAATCACACAACGCTAAATCATTTGGCTGGCATGAAGAGGACTCACAATTCAAACTCCAAGACTGAAGTGTTTCTCACTACACCCCAGGCTTGGGTGGGAAACAGGCTAAACTTAGGAGAAAGAGCTCTCTTTTAGGGATAAAAATTGAGACTTCTCCACTTGAGTTGGTGTGCTTGCATGGGGTAGTGGAAAGGCCCACTGAACAGGAGGCAGAAAAACAGCTTTGACTACTCACTAGCTGTGTGAATTTGGACAAGTCTCTCACACATCCTGAGGCTGTTTATTCATCTGCAAAATGGACATGAGAAACACCTGCTCTGTGATCTTCACGGGTGCTGGTCAGAGTCATGTGAGAAAATATACACAGCAGAGCACAGTAAAACTGTAAAGTGCTCAGCAAATGTAGAGTTGGAAACGTAATGCTCTCTCAGTGGATTTCAGCTGTTTAGTAGGCGTGTTTAAGACCTCTCAATTCTGTGATCATGTCTTGCTTCTCCTACAAAAACAAGTTGTCCTGGGGCCCCCAGCGGCCATCCCAGTCTCAGCTGCAGCAGGCGGCTGGGGAGGCCCATGTGCATGGGTGGGAGTTGGGTTCCAGGGTGGGCAATCTGGAAGTGACCCCAATGTGGAAGCGGCAGCTGCTGCTTATCTGTAGTCAGCGGTCCAGACAGATGAGGTGTCCGTGGTGACCTTCCTGCCTCAGTGAGTGTGGGAACTCGGGGCTTCCCAGAGTGAGGGAGTGGGAACATAAACAAAATGGCCCCGGCTGAAGCTCAGCCATCTCATCCTCCCTCGGCACTGCCCCGACCTAAGAGGAAGCACCAGAGAGATCGTCCAGGTACCACTGTGCAGAGCTGCAGAGGGAAGAGAGGTTCTGGAGTGCCAGGGTCACTCTCACCTCATGGCACAATTCTGCCTCCTCCAAAGGTGGATGTTTCCTGCCAGAAGTCCCACCACTGGCACCCTTTGCTGTCAAAGGGGAAGGAGAAGGATCAGAAATATATCATCCTGGTGGAAACTCTCCTACCCTCCTTGGCCTCAGCAGTATTACCACTGGACTCCGTGGACTGCTCCAGTGGCTAATCACCTGTAAACAGCAGGGCTTCCCCATCTCTTTCTAGCAAAGGGCAGCGGACATAAACATGAGTAGATTTGGGAAAAATGGCTAATTCTCTGCAATCTTTCATGTATCTGCAGAAGGCTTGACATAGCTATGGGTTCATCAGGATGAACGTGTGTTTATTACTCTGCATTGATTGGCTTCTCCACGCCTTTCTTGTGTTGTTGAGTTTTTCTTCTCAGTTCCTTTTAGTCGTCACCTCTACATTTCCTCACTGCCTGGGTCCTCCCAATAGCACCACTCAGAGTAAGTACGGGGCAAAATAGTAAAGCATTTTAAATTTGTTTGCATGACTTTTCACTTTTTCTTAGTCTTCTTCCTCTCCATCTGTACATTGAAATGTATTTGACCAATGTGCCAAACATTGCTCAGGTGCTGTGAATACATCAGACAGCAAACAAGATAAAGTTGATGACTTCTCAGTGCTTACATTCTAGCTGGGAAGACAGATAGTGGACAAGCATTCCCAAAAGGAGATGCTCAGGGTGCACTGGGTGCCCGCATCAGGGAGAGCCTCCTTGAAGAAGAGATGTTTAAACTGAGTCTTGAAGCACGAAAGCTATTCAGGTGAAGAGCTGGGGAGAGAGGGGAAGACAGAGGAGAAGAGAGGGGAAAAGGAAAACATGGTATGTTAAGGTGCTGAGGGAAGACAGAGTATTTGAGGAACCAGAAATGAATAGTACAGCTGCTTGTGGCACATGACCTGGGCCTCACCCACTCCCTTGAGCAGTGCTTTTTTCCCTAAACACTTCTGCCTACACCATAAAACCTGTCATGTACACTTTTCCTTTGTGGCTCTGCTTTTTTCCTTCCATGACTGTAGTCTCAAATGACAATTTCCTAAGAGGGGTTTGGAGTCTGGAAGCTAATTCTTAACAGAATTCTTTTACTTCCCTGTGCGACCTAGAGCAAGTGACTGAGCTTCTCTGAACTGTAGTTCCTCACCAGTAATACAGGCTAATAATTGTGCTAATAGTAACATTTACTGATTGTTTACCCTGTGCCAGCCCCAATGCTAAGTGCTTTTGCAGTTGTTGCACAATTCTCACAAATGTCTCATGAGGTAGGTAATGTTTTTGTCCCTCTCTACCCTTCTCAAAGGATTCTTGGGAAGCTTGGAATGACACTAATCATGGATGTGCTTTGCAACCATTAACTGTTAATGCAAAAAATGGAATATTACCGCGGTGTTCAGCAAGTATATATTTAATGAATAGATTCATTTGTTAAATGCCACAACAGTTCTGGACTATACATAATTAAATGTCTCAAAATCTTTTGTGTCCATCTCCTGAACAAACTACACAAAAAGCACTAGCAAGAATGAAGAGCATTTTCATGACCAAAGAGCAAATTACATGCAGTGCCAAACCACGGAAGGGAGAATTCCAGAGATGCAACCCTGAATGCCCAGCGTTTACACTCTGATGACCACCGCTGCCTAGAACACATATGCAGACAACAAAGTGAAAGCTCAGAATCTGTTGGTGAAGCCAGAAGGTTCTAAGTCTCTTTATATCCTCCTTAGTACATGTCTCTCCACTTTCTATCACTTTATTACAGCATTTTTTTTTACTCTAACCCCAATTATGAGAAATTATTTATTCATGATATATGCACTGTCATAATAGTGACATGTTCTTAAAATTGTCAGTTTCTGAAACCACATATGTGTATGTGTGTGTGTGTTGATGCACGTGAGTATTTGTGTGCACGTATATATGTGTGTGAGAGTGGTTTCCTACACTTACACTTCCAAACTTGACGAGAACTAGGCTGGCTCCCCGTGAAAGCAGCCAGTGTGGGAGGAGAACTGACACCAAAAACAAATGAGGTGAAAGAGGATAACTGTGGTTTGATGCTCACAGATCAGATGAAAGGCAATGAATAAGAAAGTCAATGAGCTGAAAATGACTTAAGTACAGGTACCTCCTAGGGCTTATACCCCCTCTAAATGATTGTAATAAACATTTGTTTAAACTCCTTTAAAGTACTTTGAACTTTAACAACAATTTCCCCCTCACAGTATTAGGCAGTATGGTTCGGAGGTTAAGAGCACATTCTGGGTTCAAATCCAGATTCTGTCAGATTCTGCTACTTACCAACTGAGTGATGCTGGGCAAAGTCACAATGTATCGAAGTTTCTATTTCTTCCCCTGTAATACGGGAGGAGTACTATCTACCCCATTTTGTTCTTATAAGGATAAAGAAAAATTAAACATGGCAAATAAGTGATTTGTATTCAATATTTAGCAAATGACTCCTTGATGATATTTTATAGGTGAAAAAACAAATTCTCAGAGATGTTATCTCCCTCTTCTTGGGCTCCCCAGCTAGTTAATGGCAGTGCCAGGGAAGCAGTTAGGCAGCCTGTCTCTGGCCCAGGGCTCCACGTGGAGCACCAATCCCGCACTGAAGTAATTTTCAAGCTACAAGTGATTTTTCATGTATATCCTTTTTGATTTGCATTTCTCTGCCAAATCCACATATTAGGAGACTCAGAACTCCAATGAAAGGGCTTATGTAGGACCTTCTGGAAAATTAGATCTGGGATGACCCTAAGAGACCCAAAGAAATATGTGTGAGAGAAAAATAATACCCTGTCACACCCCCTTCAATTGTGGGACAGGTAGATTATTTACTTTGTGGGTTGATGTGACATGTTGGCTACGCTCTGCCACTTCCCTCCACCATCAGTGGGTGTGTGCTCAGGAGTGTAAACTCAGGACAGTAATGCAAAACCAGGAAAGTAAATCTGCTTCTTACACCTCTTACTCGACACCAGCCTTCTCTTCTTATTTCATCCCTTCCAGCTTTAGAAAACCAGAGGTGAATGAATTTTCAATTATCTTTGCTACAGCTCCCACTTTAGAAATAATAGAAAGACAGCTGGACTAGGAGTCAGGAAGCCAGGGGCTTTAATCCAGGTCTGGCATTGGTTAACCGCGGGCCCTCAGGCAAGTTAGATCAGTCCTCCAGGTTTTGGTTCCTTATTGGTAAAACGAAAAGAAAAACTGAGTATTCATGGAGTTCCTAGTCTATGTCAAGTACCTTTAGTTATGTCCATTTTTTCCCCCAAAAAAAAAAAAAAAAAAAACCCACCACTCGATAGGAATATTTATGTGTATTATGCAAATGAGAAAATAGAGGAGCAGAGAGGTTTAGTAAGTTGCCCAAGGCCACACAGGTAGAAAAGAGGAACCAGAGCTGGAATTTAAAACTTGCACTATCTGACTCCAAATTTTATGCTAGTCCTAGCAATCCAATGCAATCTAGAATGCTTCTTCCTAGTCTAATATTATGCTGTTCTGTGACTACAGTTAATCAATAGTTGGCTGAGTTTGTTACAGTGAGTCATTTCTCCATGCCTCGGGGTCATGTTCTCAGTAGGCAGAAGTTCTGAGGAGATGTACTACATCCTTTATTTGGTCAGCTATTCTATCAGCTGTACACTCTGATAATATAAGAAGCAGTTTCATTGCCATCAATGGAAATGTAATACTTGCCTTCACTTTTTTTTTCTTTTCTTTCTTTGCCTTCATTTTAAATGCTGCTTCTAATAAGAAAAAAAAAAAAAAAATTCCTTGGAAGCCTTTCCCCTATTCTTCCTTCAAAGCTTCATATTTATATGATTGGTTTTGCCTTCAATTATTTAAGATTGTTCATTGACAAACCAAAGGTATTTCACGTGTTTATGTTTAGAAGATTCTAACCCATATAGAACCAGGACATGGTATGAAGGATACTTGGTTCCTGAGAAGGGTTTGGCATGACAGTACTGGAGAGGAGCACAGGACATGGAGTTACCAGCTACTCACCATTGTAATAAAGATTTGTCTTCCTCCCTCTTATTCTCAGGTGCCTCTGAAGGTGGATTCACATAAGAACGTAACATTTCTCAACTGTAACTTGAGTAAGTAATGGCTGGAAAAGGAAAGTACATTGGAGTGCACTCCACTCTACAGAGGAGAGACAGGAATACTTAGTGTTAGCTAGTCCTTTTGTAGTCAATCAGGTATGTTGTTGAGCCTAATTCCTTCACATTTTAGTTATACTCTCTAAAGGTAAAGATAATGTTTGTTTTATTTATTGCATCCTTTGGCTAGCCCAGTGCCTAGCACATAGTAGGTGCTCAATAAATATGTGTTGAATAAATGAACCAGACAGGGCAAACCAATAGGGAAGATAATTAGGAGAACCTAGACCACTACTCGGTTAAATGTAGGTTAGCAATATAAATCTGCCTAAATCATGGGATATCAGCTCCTTGAGAGTGACCATATTTTGCTCATTTTTGTATTCCCTAGGATTTAGTCCTGTATAGCAGGGGCTCAATACTTTCTGTGGGATGGAATCATCTTATAGTAAAAACATCCTAGAAGATGGTATGGTGCAAGGATGGAGGAAGAGCTAAGTGATTTGAAGGTGGTAATGATAAGGACGATAGCAGTAATCACATAATCAAACTTAATAGTCGTGAAAAACAAGGGTATCTTAGAAAATTACGCTATTGCTGGTGAAACTACATCAAAAGTTGTCCAGGGAAGGGTTGTGGCTCCCATGAGTGACGAAAGTAGAGTTAATTCAAATTGGTACTTTAGGGAAAGTGATTCTCCAACATTCTGCTCAGTTTTACCCCCACTATCCCCTAACAGGCCTGAGTCCAAAATACCACAACTCTCACTGATCAATTTTTTTTTAATCCCCATTCTCATATACAGTCACTTCCTGGGTACATGAGACCTAGGATGAATTCCAGCATCTCTCCTCCTGGACGCTGTACTGCATCCCTATTCCTGTCCAATGACAACTTCTTTCCAAAGGGTGGGGGGCATTTTCAGTGCACCGAGGACTCATCTCTCTGCCCCTTCTTCCTACGGACAGCCATACTCAGTGATCCCAAGTTGATTCCCTGTCATACACTGTGACGACATGACTGATAACTTAGTCTATTAAAGTGGAGAAGCACATACTTTTTAATGTTTGGTGGGACAACCCCTGCGGTTAAGTGGACATCCTGTTATGTAAGAAGCCCAGGAGTGGGAGAAGAGAGGACTTAGTGATGCTTCATAGATTTCTGGCTTGTGGGGTTAATTTACAGATTGACTTGAAGTTGGTGTGAATAGGAATAAATGAACAGCTTTGATGGGAAGTGAGTAAGGCTGGCTGAGCATCTGGAGGGAGCAGTGTCCTGTGCAGAGATGAATAAGACAGACAGGAAATATTCTTGAATGAAGCAAGAATGTGGGAAACATTCGGATGAGAAAAATAAAACAAAATAAAGAAATCAGAAAGCTTTGAATCTACATTGAATTTTTTGGAAGATAATAATAACTAATATTATTCACCCAGCACTCTTCAAAGCTTTTTAGATATGGTACTTTATTTAATCTTCACAAGTGTATGAGGTAGATATTACTATTATCCCCATTTTACAGATTAAAAAACCAAGGCATAAACATATGGAGTAATTTACCCAAGGCCACATATCAACTAAGTGGTGAAGAGAGTTGGAGTTTGAAGTTTAAGCTCTAGTCTTTAGTAACATTTATTTAGCACTATGTGCTAGGCGGTATGCTCTAATCTAATCGCAGGAGTCCAAAAGAGCTATGAAAGAGAAATGAGCAAGAGAAAAAAAAAAAAAAAAAAAAGTCTTGCCATACTCCTTTAATTGTCAACACGTATATTACTTTGTGAATTGATGTGATGTAATTTTTCATTCTGTGTTTTTTACATTCTTCCCATAAAATATGTGTATCTATACACTGTAAGTATGTATATGTTGTGGTTACTATATACTCAACAGTTTACCACCAATCTTCAAGATGAGAAGATCATGCCTCATTCCTACCTCTAGTTTTTAAGCATGGTTTCCATTAGCTATTCCTGAGAGGAAATGAACAGTCTTTGCATTTTACAGATGGTGAAAGTGGTTTAGAGGAGGTCAATGGCTTAAGAAAGGTCACAGATCAAGTTAGCAACATTTGGCTTAAATAGGGATCAATAACCTCTGTCTTTCCAGCCTGATCCTTAGACGGTCTGCCTGTCCTGGGGCCTGGGCCACATTCCAAATTGGGTCATCTGGTGCACGCTGCCTGTCTGAAATTCCCCTTGTGGTTTTGCTCACATCTGGTGTTTTTCACTTCTCTTTCTAAACACGTGCTTTGATCCTGTTGCTGCTACAGCAGAAAGATGTCCATGGTTCCAAGAGCATAGCTAACTTAGTAAGAGGTGAAAGATACTCCTCTCAATAGGACTTCTAAAAATAAACAGTAGCACAGCCTCACCATGTCATGCTTGAAGCACTTCCTGGAAACTCCCCAATTTGGTAACTTCTACAGTCTCTCTACAATCCCCCAAACTAACGAACGTGCCTGGATTCCCAGCCCCCACTCCTCTCAAATGCCCAAAAGGTTTGAAGCCTTTCTTGTGTTGTTCTTCCTTCTGATTATTCTCAGAGTAGATCGCAAGGGTGACAAATAGTTAAATGCCTTCCACAAGAGTTCTGTGGTTCTATTTCTTCATCAGTGCACACACACTGAGCTGAGAGCCATGTATACTGTATTTACTTCCATAAAACCTTATCTACAACTAGCTTTCCTGTTGTGTTTACTTTAGCAAACTTTGTTACTCATTCTACCCCTTACCTTATCTTAGTAAGTCTGTTTCTTAATTATAAAAGTACTTTTCTATTACATTAAAGATTTTAGGAAAATAGAGAATAAGAAAAAATCCACAATCTTAGCTCTCTAACATAGCCATCATTAATTTTTTGGTTTGTTTTCTTTCAGTCTTATTTTTCTTGTATATGTGCATGGTTTTGTTTGTTCTTTTTTTTTTTGTCTTTTTTTCTTTTTTTTTTTTTGTCTTTTTGTCTTTTTCCGTGTCCGGCAACGGATCGCAACCCTCAGTGTTGCCCCCGCACCGGACCGGGGACCGGCAACGGGATCGCAACCCTCGGTGTTGCCCCCGCTCCTCGCTCCTCGCTCAGCCAGTGAGCGGCCGGTCTGTATGTGGGATCCGAACCCTCGGCGGGAGCGCCGCTGCACTTCCCAAGCGGCGCACTGTAGCAGTGCGCCACCGGGCTGGCCCTTGTTCTTTTTTTAATATAGTCAAAATGATAACTTACATGCAATTTTTGTGTCCCCTTCATTATTTAGCATTATAAATGTTTCCAATGTTGTTACATAATCTTGCAGATATAAAATTGGAATGAAAGGAGACATTCAGAT
>NW_007728774.1:21097-23363 GCF_000696425.1 Galeopterus variegatus | reverse complement strand
GGGAGCGCCACTGCGCTTCCCAAGCGGCGCACTGTAGCAGTGCGCCACCGGGCCGGCCCTTGTTCTTTTTTTAATATAGTCAAAATGATAACTTACATGCAATTTTTGTGTCCCCTTCATTATTTAGCATTATAAATATTTCCAATGTTGTTACATAATCTTGCAGATATAAAATTGGAATGAAAGGAGACATTCAGATTTTGATAAGGTGAGTGGAGAAAGAGCATTGGTGACCTCCCATAAAACAATGGATTGTCAATATCATTTGTGGGGACCCAGTTCTTCCCTGAGTTGCTGGAATTCAGGATGAGGATAGAGAAGACATAGCTGAGTACAAAGAGGCAAAACAGCCCAATATTTTTGTAGACTGAAGATTCATATAAAGTCACAAGTGGTTAAATTCAAGTTTCAAGATAACTAACCTTCCCTACTGAGATAAGTCAGAGGCAAGGCTTACATGTTTTAGTAACATCTACCTAAACAGTCCCCAGAAAAGAACAGCTTATCACAGATATGGCCAGAAGGCGGAATATTTGGGGAACACTCCTCTGGGGAAAGAATATCTTCCCATGGACTGTGGAAAATGATAATAAGTAAGTTATGTGTTCCACTTTCATTCCCAGAGGGTTTTTAGAGATGAAAGGAGGAGGCAGGGCATTCTTCATGTCAGAGGGAATTGTTGGCTTCTGGGGTATGTTTTCTACTATATCTTGGTCCCTCTTTCCTTTTCAGTTGCCCCAGCAGACCCCCACCCCAAACTAAGAAATGTTACCATAAATGGGTTAAGTAATCCTTATTTAACCAATCTTCCTCCAATCAAAATTTCAACCTCTCTTGCTTATCTTTGCTGACCCTCCCAAGCCCAAGATGTGCAGCAGCTCCCACATGCCATCTCATCCCTCCACATGCACCCTCACCACACACCAGCGCTGAGCAGCGTCCACATGCCCAGCCTAGCAGCAATGCTGAAGCCTAACGATGAGTAGCAGGCTATTATATTCTGCTTCACTTCTTTGGAGCTGCTCTCTCTATTCTAAGGAGATCAACTGTCCTATTATATGTGTCAAGCACATTAATCCTCACAACACTGGAAGGTTGATATGGCTACTCTCAAATTACAAATGAGGAAACTGAGGTGCACAGATGTGTCTATGTAAAAATACATAGTAATGTAGAGATGTGAGAGAACTGAGAAAATTCCCAAAAGTGCAGAGAAAAGTACAAAACAAAATTACCCATCATTCACCTTCCCAAAAGAATCACGGTTAACTTTTTAAAATACATTTTCTTTAGTTCTTTGTTAAATGTAGGTTAGCAATATAAATCTGCCTAAATCATGGGATATCAGCTCCTTGAGAGTNGTAGAGATGTGAGAGAACTGAGAAAATTCCCAAAAGTGCAGAGAAAAGTACAAAACAAAATTACCCATCATTCACCTTCCCAAAAGAATCATGGTTAACTTTTTAAAATACATTTTCTTTAGTTCTTTGTTAAATGTAGGTTAGCAATATAAATCTGCCTAAATCATGGGATATCAGCTCCTTGAGAGTGACCATATTTTGCTCATTTTTGTATTCCCTAGGATTTAGTCCTGTATAGCAGGGGCTCAATACTTTCTGTGGGATGGAATCATCTTATAGTAAAAACATCCTAGAAGATGGTATGGTGCAAGGATGGAGGAAGAGCTAAGTGATTTGAAGGTGGTAATGATAAGGACGATAGCAGTAATCACATATGTGTGTGTGTGTGTGTTCGTGTGTGTGTACATATAAGAGGATAACCCATAATACATATGAGTTTGTTTTGCTTTACAGAATTGGGATTATATTATTTCTATCAGTTTACTAGGACTTCTATAACAAAGTATCCCAACTGAGTGAATTAAACAACAGAAATTTATTGTCTCAGAGTTCTGGAGGCTGGAAGTCTGAGATCTAGATGTTGGCAGGTTGGTTTCTTGTGAGGGCTGTGAGAGAAAACCTGTTCCGGGACTCTCTCCTAGCTTCGGGTTGTTTGCTGGAAATCTCAGGTGTTCTTGGCTTCTGCAGCATCACCCAATCTCTTGCCTCACATGGCCTTCTCCCCGTCTGTCTGTGCACATGGCATTCTTTTTATAAGGATAATAGTCATACTGGAGTAGGGTTCCCCCCTACTCCATTATGAACTTATCTTCACTTGACTAATTCTATCTACAATGACCCTATTTCCAAATAAGTTCACATTCTGAGGTACTCAGAGTTAGAACTTCAAATACGAATTGTGGGGG
>NW_007728774.1:19337-19939 GCF_000696425.1 Galeopterus variegatus | reverse complement strand
GGAACGGGCAGGAGAGCTGTCAAAACATTGCCCATCTTCATGGTTTTCCTGCTTTGCAGTTTGTTTGAAGGCTCCTCAGAGACATGTGTTAGAAAAGGAAAGCTGCCGGGACCGCCCAGTCTCCACCATGACCATGGCTCCCCACCCACATACCATTATCCAGCTTGGAATGGACCCTGGAAGGAGGATACAAGAGAAACTATAGTTTTGGAAGGTGAATGTATTAAATTTGTAAACTAGGAAGCAATGCAATATGATGATGAGTAAGTCCTACATACAGTCAGACAAATGCATTTTCAAATCATAGTTCAGACACTCATTTTTTAAATAAAGATCTTATTTTTTTTTAGAGCAGTTTTAGGTTTGCAGCAAAACTGAGTGAAAGGTACAGAGATTTCCCATCTACTCCTTGACCCCACACATGCACAGCCTCCCCTGCTATCAGCAGTGTAGTACATTTCTTACGATTGATGAACCTATACTGACACATCAAAAATCATCCAAAGTCCATAGCTTACATTCGGGTTCACTCTTGGTATTGTATAGTCTATGGGTTTGGACAAATGTATGACATGTATCCATTATTATAGTATCATACAGAA
>NW_007728774.1:12047-18572 GCF_000696425.1 Galeopterus variegatus | reverse complement strand
GTATGTAGCCTTTTCAGATTGGCTTCTTTCACTCAATAATATACATTTAAGTTTCTTCCATGTCTTTTCATGGCTTGATAGCTACTCACACTCATGTTTCTGTGAGGTCTAGGGCATATCACTCAGTTTTCTCATCTGAAAATGGACCTGACAATAGTACTTCTGCATAGTGTCGTAGTGAGAATAAAAATGAGGTGATACGTGTGAAGTACTTGCAGTAGTGTCTAGCATGAAGAAAACACTTTGTTCAGTCATTTATTCAACAAATATTTATTATCTAGTGTTTCAGGAACTGTGTTGAGTATTAAGTACATATGTTAAACAAAACTGGCATGGTTCCTGTCCTTATGGAACTTACACTCTGGACAGAAAGGTAGATATTTAAGAAAATGAACATACAATTAAAGTCTATAATTTTAAACTGCATAAATATTTTGAAGGAATAAAAGTATTTCTAAAGTAGAAAAATGGAGAAACTGGTTTAGTTTGGTGAGGGGTAGGAGGCACTTAGCGAAAGCCACTCTGAGGAAGTGATATGAAGCTGAGACCTGAAAGTTGAGTCGGAAATAGGGAGATGAAGGGCTAAGGGGGGCTGGGGGGCACAGGGGAAGAGTGTCCCAGGCAAAGGGAACAAGCCCTGAGGCAATAAAGAGCCTGGCCCATTAGAGGAACTGAAACATTGGTGTAACTGGAGTGTAGTGACAGATGAAGGGCTAAGGGGGGCTGGGGGGCACAGGGGAAGAGTGTCCCAGGCAAAGGGAACAAGCCCTAAGGCAATAAAGAGCCTGGCCCATTAGAGGAACTGAAACATTGGTGTAACTGGAGTGTAGTGAGCGAAGGGGAACAGGGTATACATGAGGTTGGATACGCAGGGAGATAGATAACCAGATCTCGCTGGGAGTCGTGGGATACCCGTAGATGCCTATTCTTTAGAGAGCGAGGGGGAAAGGGCAACCAAAGAAAGAATATAGTAAGATAGGAAGGAAAACCAGAAAATAAGAGTGACACAAAATACTGGCAGCATCTGGGGGAGTACTTTGAGAGAAAGAGAGAGAGACAGACAGACAGAGGGAGGAAGGCAGTGAGAAGCTTTGCTGAGAGAGGCTAAGGAGGATGAGGACTAAGCAAGACCAAGGGATTTGCAAGTAAGAAGTGCTTCGAGACCCCTGACACAGCAGGTTCAGTCCGATGGTTAAAGTAAAAGCCAGATTGCAAGGGGTTAAGAAGCAGTATGTGGTGAAGAAGTAAAGGAAGAGAAAGAGGTTCACTTCACATATGTTCTTTTTAGGTATTGTGATGAGGAAAAGAGAAAGTTGGAGTAATAGCTAAAGGGAGAATTTCTTCCTTATTTTTATTTTTATTTGGGGAAATTTTGACCATTTTTCTAGGCTGAGAAGAAGGATCCAGTGGATAGAGATAGAAGACAGGAAGAGAAGGTAGGACTGAATCTGCCTTCAGAAGACCTCATTTCCTGGGTATTTTGCCTGCAATTAGAAAGTGGTAGACCCTGGTGTCTTCAATCATAGATATGGTTAATCAAAAGACTGTACAAAGTATTTCCATTTTTAAAAAAATTAAAACTATAAATCAAAAGAGTCATATTTTAGAATTCTGTATTTTAAGACAATAAGCATTTAAAGTAAAATTTCAAAAATTCATATCTAGCTGTGATTAAGAATTTATTTCACTGATACTTAAGTGCTATTAATAGCCCTCTTAATATAATCCTGGTTTTATTTTTGCATTTGATAGAATCCTTTCTTTGTACTTACCCTGAATCATTTCTTTGGGCTAAAACACTCTTAGGTCAGTTTGGCATCAACGGCTCTTTTAAAGATTTTTTAAGTATGAATTTCCCAGTTGCTAATAATTATTCTTGTGCCTCAACAGGAGTGGACAGACAATGACCCTGCTTGGTTGGTGGACTCATGAAACAAGAAAGTATTGTTTTACTGGCCCAGTTTCCTTATCAGCTAGGAACAATGCAGATTTTCCATCTCACCTCCTCCCTTGTTCAGACAGCATAAGAAAAAAGGTAAATTACTGATTTTTATTTAGTTACTTGTATCAAAGTTAAATATGCTCATAGTTTAAGGAATCAAATAGTTCTACATTATTAATCACAGGAAATAGCAGTCCCTCCACACTCCCCATTTCTCCCTCAGAGAAAATTAGTTCCAATGCTTTAACTCTTTTTTTTTTCTTTGTAATCACCATATCTCTAAATAGCTACTTTTAAATGTTATCTATTGTCTTTCCACTGTGGAAGATGGGGATTTAGCTTTCATTCCTTCCCACACCACATGTGTATATCCTGGGTTTGTGTACCTATATCATTTTTAGACTGATACTCATTGTCTACTATGACCAAATAAATATTATTCACACTTGTGTTGTATAATAAATTGTGATCACTGGATTTCATGATTGTCTCATTTTTCATCTGCTGGCTTAGGATTCAGCTTGTCTGATTCATTACCACTCATCCACCTATGTTTTATCTTTTAAAATTATTTTGCTGTTGTCCCTTTCATATTTCCTTCATTCTTATAGGCTTAACTTTTTAAAAATCCATTTCCCTAATTTCTCATTTGCTTACATGTGCATAAAGAAACTCTAGAAACACACACAAGAAACTAGTAACAGTGCTCACTGACTGAGAGGAAGAAAGTAGAGACCGGGTCCTGGGAGACACAAATGAGAGAAACATTTTGGTCTGTGCCTCTTCATATTTTTTTGGTTTTAAAATCATATGAGTGTGCAGTGCTCACTGACTGAGAGGAAGAAAGTAGAGACCGGGTCCTGGGAGACACAAATGAGAGAAACATTTTGGTCTGTGCCTCTTCATATTTTTTTGGTTTTAAAATCATATGAGTGTGTTACTTGATCAGTGAATTAAATTTTGGTTGAGTTTTAGGAGGTAGTGAAGCACAATGCATTTGTTTAATGTGCTATTTTTTGGTCTGTGCCTCTTCGTATTTTTTTGGTTTTAAAATCATATGAGTGTGTTACTTGATCAGAAAATTAAATTTTGGTTGAGTTTTAGGAGGTAGTGAAGCACAATGCATTTGTTTAATGTGCTATCTTTAACCAGAAGTCTCGTGTTGTTTTTCTAAATTAGCAGCTTCAATGTTGGGATCATTAGAAGCTTCCAAAAGCCATTCTATGCAAATCCAGAGCCATAAGCAAAAATATGGACAAATTTGGCTCCATGAAAATTACTGATTTATGCAAGGCAAAAAACAAAAATAAACAAGATCAGAAGAACAAGAACAAATTGGGAAAAAATATTTGCAACAAATATGACAAAGGGCTAATTTCCTTAAAATATGGAGTTCTTACAAAGCAATTAGAAACAGATCAAAATCTGGGCCATCCCCGTGGCTCACTTGGGAGAGTGTGGCGCTAGGAGCGCTGAGGCCGCGGGTTTGATCCTATATAGGGATGGCCGGTGCGCTCGCTGGCTGAGTGTGGTGCAGACAACACCCCACCGAGGGTTGCGATCCCCTTACCCATCAGAAAAAAAAAAAAAGGAAACAGATCAAAATCTAATAGAAAACAAAAGACGAGAACATGAATTGAATATACAGGTAAATAAATACAAATGGCTTTTAAATATATGAAAAATGCTCAACCTCACTCATAATTTAAAGAAAAAAAATCAAAATAATGAGAAAACCATGTTTTACTAATCAGAATGGCAAAATTACTTAAGTCTGTTAATACACATTGGTGAGGTGAGGATTTGGGGAGACAGGGAGTCTAAAACATTTTTAGTAGGATTAAAATTTGTTACAGCTTCTTTGTAGTGTAGTTTGGTACTGTCAAAATTAAAAAGTTATACCCTTTGACTCAGCATCTTCATTACCAGAAATTTATCCTATGTTTCTACTTGCACTGGGTATTAAGACATATTTACAAGGATATTCATTGCCGAGTTATTTGTAGTCACAAAAACTGTAAGCAATACAACTGTTCATGGTAGAGACTGGCTGCATAGATTATAGTATATTCAGTCAAAGGGATATTAAGCAGCCAATAAAAAGAATGAGGCAGATTTATACTTATGGAATTATCTCCAACATGTATGGTTAAATTTAAAAGCAAGGTATGAAATAGTGTGTATGGAATAACCTAATTTGTGTGTGTGGTGATTGAGTGTTATTTTCTTAAATATATAGATAATGCTTGTGCACACACAGAATATCTCTGGAGGAATACATAAGAAACTAGTAATTATGGCTACCTCTGGATAGGGGAACTGGGAAAATGAAGGTTCAAGAAAGGGAAGAGGACATTGTTTTTGCCTAAATATTTTCTTTAAAAAAAAAAAAAAAAACTAAGTGCATCGCGTTTAAAAAAATAATGAGTGCTGGGCTGGCCCGGCGGCGCACTGCTACAGTGCGCCACTTGGGAGTGCGGTGGCGCTCGTGCCGAGGGTTCGGATCTCACCTACAGACCGGCCGCTTGCTGGCTGAGCGAGGTGCGGGCGTGACACTGAGGGTTGCGATTGGTTGCCGGTCACGAAAAAAGACAAAAAGGAAAAAAAAAATAATGAGTGCATTAGTCAGAGTTTCTGGTTGCGAGCAACAGAAACAAACTCTACTTAATTAAAACAGAAAATAAATTTATTAAAGGATATTGAGTAGTTCACAGGCTCTCCAGGAGGACTGGAGACCCAGGTTTGATGGCTACATAGCCAGAAGCAACATCTAGAATTATACTGCAGAACAATTCCTTGAAGATACCAATGGCTCCACTACACGGATGCCACTGCTGAGAGAGCAGACTCCCCAGTTCTGGATGGTGTCCCTGCTGCTAGAACTACCAGCACTACAGCATCTGTAAAGTGAATGTGGTTATTGCAACTAATGTTGCTCTCTGTGAAACAGATTCAGAGGTCTTTGCTATTTGAGGTCAGTAGTTCCTGAGTCTAAGTCAAATGCAGAGCTTTATGCCTATGTATAGCTGCAAGGGAAGCTGGAAAATAAGTATCTGACATTCTCAGCTTCTCAAGTGGAAGGTTGTCTTTGTATCCCATGAGCGCCCATAAAGTGAGGAATGCTACAAATATAGAGAGCTTAGATAACTAAGGTGGGGAGAGAGAGAAAGAGAGGAATAGGGAAGGAAGGAGTTTCATGTCAAATTTCACTTTGCTTTGGGGAAAAGTATGAAATTCTATCCTGTCTCCTATATGACATACTTTCCTAGCTGGGTCTTTTGCATACATTACTATTCAGAATCATAGGACTTCAGAGTACAAAGGTCCCTATAGATCATCATTTAGTTCAAAAGCATTGTTTTATAGTGGAGAAAACGAAACTCATGTTAAATTTGGGAAGACTCAAGTTTCCCAAAGTTACTCAATCAGAGTTTTTGATAATGTCATCAGGGCCTCCCAGTCCATAGCCCTATCCTCCATAGAATCTTTGGGTATAATCAGTACTTTAGCAAAGGCTCTAATACAGTATCAAGATGCAGATTTGGTTCTGGTAGAGCTTTTTCTTAAAGAAGCTGGTGCCATTTATTACAAACATTATTAAACACATATAGGAACTTAATGTTTACTTTAAAAACAATTTTATTTTTAATTACTAAAATAGTTTATTTGTTAAAAACAAGCAAACAATATGGAAGAATTTAAAGTAAATGGTAAAATTCCTACCCTCATCTCCATTCCCCTACTCCCTTGGAATAATCAATGATAAAAGTATAGTGGGTATCTTTCAGTTCTTTTTCAATGTATTTCACATATATTTATATTTATACATATTTATATAAAATAACACATATATAATCTTTTATAACTTGCTTTCTTACTCTACATATATCATGGACATACCTGACATTTGAAGTGACTGAACGCAGTCAGTTATTGGCAGGTTGGTAAGCACCACATGAAGACTCAGTGCCTGAAGAGGGATGTCGTGAACCATGGAAGGCTTCATGGTAAAGTGATATTGTTGGTCCAGGGAGCCTTGTGGTGCCACTCAAAGTGTAAATCATGTAGAAAACTACCAACTTCATCTTTATTCAGGGATGCTTCAGAACATGAGGGACTTCCAAAATCATCTAGTTCAACCTCATTTGTAGGTGAAGAACTACTTTCCTGGGGCTGGGGCTGGGGTTGATTAGGGGTCTTGTCCAAGATTACCCAGCTAGAAGAGTGACAGAGTTAGGACTTCTTTCAACAAGACCTGGACTCATTGCATTGTATTGCATTGCCTTATGCAACTTTCAGAGGGAGGGCAGTGCTAAGTCTGAAAACACTCATATGCTCAGACCACTGGTGCTCCATGCCTGACTTGTGTCTATGAGTGCCTCCATGAAGTTTTACCTTAGCCTTTTGTTTTACCAACTGTATGCCTTATCACTACCATTAGTTAATGGGAACTACAAGCCATACTTTCCAATCTTCTCATAGCAATTTGCACTCTTTCGTTCTTCTCAAACACAGCTTTTTTTTTTTTTCAGGTCTTGGCAAAAAAGTGAAAAAAACGTAGTTTTTTTTTTTTTTTTTTTTTT
>NW_007728774.1:9795-11256 GCF_000696425.1 Galeopterus variegatus | reverse complement strand
AACCGGTCTCCACATGGGATCCGAACCCTCAGCGGGAGCGCCGCTGCGCTCCCAAGCAGCGTACTCTCCAGTGCGCCACCGGGCCAGCCCAACAAGACATAGTATTCTATCAGATGGATGACAAAAGGAGGGGAAAAAACAAAGAAACACAATCAAGTTCACATAGATGCCAAATTTATTTAATCTGGGAATGGTCATTTAGTGCTAGATAATGAGGACGGAAGTAGGACACAAATTAGAACAAGACACATTCCCTGCCCACAAGGAGCTTACTTTCTAGAATAGCTATCTCCAGACTCTTTTCATCATGCCATTCCATCAAAAAGAAACTGAGTACACGCTCCCAACAACTGTATATTTATTATAAATTATGTATGTTCTACTGTACTAATTTAAAACCATTGGTAAAGCTGAATTTCCTTAGTATTTTAGATTTTAAAATAAATAGAAGCAGGTGTTCACCTATTTCCTTCCCATACCTCTCAGTTAATCATTTTGTACAACCCGCCTTGGAGCCCACTGTTCTAACAGGAGAATCAGATGGACATCCAAAAATACTATAAAACAAGAGAGTGTGAAAAATGTTCTAACATCAGGGTAAGCAAAGTATTCTTAGAACATGAAGGAAGCATTGACAGAGGAAAGGAAGGCTGAGAATATTCAAGGACTTCTGACCTAGCTCCTGGGTCCAGCATCCCTGTGCTTGGGCCAGGGATTAGTGCCTGGCTTGATTTCTTTGACTGGTGTCTGAGCAAAGGCTGCACATGAAGAGCCTACCTCACCCCTGAAACATCCACATTCTGGCACCTTCGAGCATGTGAGGGCTTAATAAATAACATGCCAAATCATGATGACAGAGACAGACACATTTGACTGATAGCCAGGCCCACCCTCTACTGTCTACACTCCATGGTGCAGCAAGGGCCCTGGATGTGGAGTCAGGAGGCTGAGCTGAATCCTAGCTCTCTTACTAATTGTAAGACTGCAGCCCTTAACCTCTCTGAGCCTTAATTTTCTCATCTGTAAAAAGGGAACAATAAATGCTTTCCAGCCCTATTAACAATTTCTAACATTTGTTGAGTTTTTCACTGTGGTAGGTGCACTATATGAATCATCTCATGAAATCCTCACGAAAATATAATGAGGTAGATGCTATGATTGCTCCCATTTTGCAGGTGTGGAAACTAAGTCTTAGAGCAGATAATTTGCTTGTACAAGTTCACACAGCTATAATGTGTAGAAACAAGATCCTGAGGCTTGCTGGACTCTAAAGCTCATGTTCTATGCACTCAGCTTGGCTGCTGACTTCACAATGCTATCTGGAAGAACAAATAGGTAATATGAACACACTTCATGAACTCTGAAGTATGAGCAAGGTACACATAATGTAAGATTTAGTACTTGTCCTCAAGTCTAAATTCAAAATATGTTTTTCTGCACAGCCCTAAAGGTCAACAGAGT
>NW_007728774.1:0-9235 GCF_000696425.1 Galeopterus variegatus | reverse complement strand
CTTGTCCTCAAGTCTAAATTCAAAATATGTTTTTCTGCACAGCCCTAAAGGTCAACAGAGTAGGATTTGGTTAGAATGAAAAGGTGGAGAAAGAGAACTTCAAAGTTAACTTCCCTATTCTAGTCCCTTACAACAGTATATGGTAGTCTAGAAAGAGCACTAGGTTAAAAAGGAGACCAGTTCTCTCCCATACTTGCTCTCGACATTGGGCACACCATTTAAGCTGAGTTTACTCATCTATTAGAGGTCGTAATAAATGAGCTCTAAAGGGTCTTCTTGCCTGACAATCCTCAAACTCCAATCTCAAAACACTCTGCAATCTGGAGTCTCCCTGCTATCCAAGGAGAGGGCAGGACAGAAGCACGTGGACAGGGAGGTGACTCTCAGGTCAGCTAGGGCTTACTCAAACAAGGCCCTGTGAGGGCAACGGAGAGGGTGGATGGGGATTTAAGCCAGAGCCCTGGTGGGATGGGCCAGTAATTATAAGGAAACATTACAGAGAAAGTTTCTGTTGTGGTTGTTCCCTCTGTTTACTTTGAGCAGCTCCGTCATTTTTTAACTGACCCTTCCCAGATGAAATCGTCAGTTTTCAGCTGGGTAAAGTTAGGGTCTTGCAACTAAGGGTGGTATTTGAATCCTCTGTGGCTCAGTTGCTGGAGGGAGGCCAGGGCAGCTGACTGCCCCCCTAGCCCCCCTTCAGGAAAATAAAGCCAGAGCTGCAAACTTGCTGACAGTAGCTGGTGGCCTGTGAACCCAAACATCCTCTCCTCCGACTTGGTGTAGCAATGGGAAGAAAATAAAGCCACAAGCTTTCCAAAGCAGAGGAAGGCTCTAGCCATATTCCCTTCCAACCATTCCCTCCTGCACTTCGGCTCACAGCCACTTGGGCACAAGGTTATAGTTACAGTTGAGACTGCTGATGTCTAGTTTTTGGTTGTTGCTTAAAAAACAATAACAACAATAAAAAACAAAAAAGCACATGTTCCTTCATCAGCACCGCACTCTACCGAGTGAGCCACAGGCCGGCCCAACACATGTTCCTTCATGACTAACGATTCACATAGTTGATTCAAATCCGGAGGTGCATATTTGCTTTGCTTTTCATGTTTTTTTAAGTTTGAACAATATACATATAGCTGTTTAAGAATCAAAGAGAAGAAAAACTCATCTGCTTAGTACTTTTCCTAAATTGTGCAGTTTCTTTTGGCCTCTGAATACCAAAGGAGAAACATCTGGTCAACACATCTGAGTAAGGCTAGGCTGAATGGGGTGAAACCAGAGGGAATGGCCTGCTGAAGCACTGATGGTACTAAAAGTTACTAAATTCAATCTCTGCATTTTACAGATGAGAAAACAGGCCCAGAGAGGTTGAACTTGCTTAAGGTCACACAACCTGGAATTGTCAGAGGTGAATCCAGAACCCAAGTCTCCTCATCCCCAGTCTAATACTCTTTATGTACATCCATGCTTAGGGAGGACTTGTGTATTAATAAAAATGCATAATCCCTCTATTTGAAACACCCGATTATTTCCGCTTTTATAGTTCTTATCCACCGGATATATATTCTTTAGGAAAAGAGAGGGATTTAACATTCATGGAGCACCTACTATATGCCAGGTGTTCTTATACATTTTCTCATTTAATTTTCACAACAATACTGAGGGAGGCATTATTATACTTGTTTCACAGATGATGAAACTGAGAGTTTAGGTATACTTGCCCTCATTCACACAATTAGGAAGTGGTGGAGTCAGGATTCAAACCCTGATCTTTCCCACTCTGCCACTCCCAGACTGCACTGCACCACATTGCCACAACCACTGTGCAAATCAGTTTATATTTATGTGCTCTCCGACTTTAAAAATTACAACCTGGTTTTCATAATTATTACTTTTATGGATGTATTCACTTATTCAACAAATATGTATTAAACAGCTAGCTACTCTATGCCAGGCACAGTCAAGACACTGAGGATATAGCAATGAGCAACATTTTATAAATCCCTGCTCTCATAAAGCACAGATTAGAGGGAAAGAAGCAGACAATAACTCAAATAGATAAGTCAGATAAGGGAAAGTGCAACAAAAGAATAAAGCAAGGGAGGGTAATAGGAAATGCTAGGAACTGGGGGCTGGGGGAAGACAGTAATTTTAAATAGGATGGTCAGGGAAAGAAAGTCTCATCTGTTACTTTTGAACAAAGATCTGAAGGTGGTGAGGGAATAAGCTAATCTTATTAGCTTAGCTTATTAGAGGGAAGAGTGAGTTCAAAGTCACTGGGGGCAGGAAGAGCCCTAATATGTTCAAGAAAGAGTTAGGAGGGCTGCATGTCCAGAGTGGAGTGTAAAAGAGGAAAAGTGGTATCAGATGGGGTCAGAGAGGTAATGGAGGCCAGATGAGGGCCTGGCACTAATAAAAGATGTCACTTTATACTAAATGAGAGGAGAGCCATGGAAGCTTTGGAGTAGAGGATTGATACATTCAAGTTTTCTAAACGATGACTATGTATGCTGTGCTGAGAGTTGACTAGGGGGTAGGGAACAAGGGTAAAAGCAGAAATACCAGCTGGGAAGCCATTGTGATAATTCAGGTGAGGGATGATGGTGACTTGGACCAGTAATAGTACAGAATGCAGTGAAACACAATACAATTCAGGGTATATTTTGGCAGTGAATTCAATATGATAATCTACCATCTTTACATGCCATGTCATAGAACATGCTCCTTTTTTGGAGATTTAGGTTATTCCTGCTTGCGCTATTATAGACAATATTCTCATTAACATTCCCACTCATACTTTTTGCATGTCTTATTTCCTTAGGATAAATTCCCGGGGGTTGAATTACTGAGTCAAAGAATGTGATCATCCTTATGACTCTTGCTACATATTACCAAATTACATAGTAGGTTCCACAAGCAGTACCTTAGGGATCTTTAATTTTAAACGCTCTAGAGTTCCTCTTCTGTCCCCAGTACCTCTAACCTCTCTCCAACTATGGTTTTCTTCTTTTTTTCTCTCTCTCTTCCCTCTCTTTTCAGGGAACTTATAAAGGGCAAGGATAACAAAGGTGGACAAAGGTTAGGACAGGCCACAGAGAGAGGTCAGAAAAGACAGGGAGGAATTTCATTTTTTCCCCCCTTGTCTTACAGCCCTGAGAAAGGACCAGCTGCTTTCCTTAGTTGGATGAGAATATTCCTCTCTCTCTCTTCCCTCTCTTTTCAGGGAACTTATGAAGGGCAAGGATAACAAAGGTGGACAAAGGTTAGGACAGGCCACAGAGAGAGGTCAGAAAAGACAGGGAGGAATTTCATTTTTTCCCCCTTGTCTTACAGCCCTGAGAAAGGACCAGCTGCTTTCCTTAGTTGGATGAGAATATTCTTCTGTAAGAATCAACAAACTAACAATACTGCTTACATAGAGACCTTTCTTTTTCTCCTGGGGAGATCAATGGGCTTTACAATTTCAATTATCTTTCACAATATCCCCTGGTGTTAGATCAAACTGCCTCCTCTGAACAAACATTCCTCTCACCAGGGTGGGAAGTTTACCAAACTTTCTGGATCCTTTATCCCCCTTCTCCATCAGTTTGGTCCCCCTTTCAAAGAATCCATCACCCCTCCCCACAACTCCAAAGTGTACCTGCTCAGTCCTCCTTATCCAATTTTATCCTAGATATGAAAGAAAATGTTTTAATCATTTATTAGAAGTGGGAAACTTCTGATGAATTTTGGGATCAGCTTGTCAATTTCTGTTGATCCTAAAATTCACGTGGAAATGTAAGAGACTCAGAATAGCTAAAATAATCTTGAAAAAGAAGAACAAAGTAGAACAAAGAACTCATGCTTCCTGATTTCAAAACTTACTGTAGAACTACAGTAACCAAGACAGCGTGATGCTGGCATAAGGATAGACATATAGATCAATGGAACAGAATTGAGAATCACAAATGAATCCTAGAAATTATGGTCAATTGATTTTAGACAAAGGAGCCAAGATAATTCAATGGGAGAAAAATGGTCTTTTCAACAAATGTTGCTAGGACAACTGGATATCCACATATAAAAGAAATAATTTGGACCCCTATGTAATATCATACATAATAATTAACTCAAAGTGGATCACAGACCTAAATGTTGGAGCTAAAACTATAAAACTTTTAGAAGAAAATTAAATCTTCATGACTTTGAGTTAGACAGTAAACCTTTGTAATCTTGGGTTAGACAACTACTTCTTAGATATAACACCAAAAGACAAATGATAAAATAGAAAAAAAAAAAAAAAAGCTGATAATTAGAGCTTCATCTAAATTTAAAACTTTTGTGCTTCAAAAAGTAAACCTTTGTAATCTTGGGTTAGACAACTACTTCTTAGATATAACACCAAAAGACAAATGATAAAATAGAAAAAAAAAAAAAAAGCTGATAATTAGAGCTTCATCTAAATTTAAAACTTTTGTGCTTCAAAAGATACCATGAAGAAAGTGAAAGGACAGCCCACAGAATAGGAGAAAATGTGCAAATCATATATCTGACAAGGGATTTGCATATAGAATATAAGAAACAAAACTCAGTAAAAAAAAGACAATCCAATTTAAAAATGGGCAAAGGATTAAATAGACATGTTTCTGAAGAAAACATACAAATGGCCAGTAAGTACATGAAAAGTGATTAGAAAATGTAAACCAAAAGCACCTACTAGAATGGCTATAATAAAAAAGGCAAACAATAAAAATTATTGGTGAGGATGTGGAGAGATTGGAATCCTCATGCACTGCTGATGGGAAAATAAAATGGTGCAGCCATTTTGGAAAAGTGTGGCAATCCCTCTGAATGCTAAAAATAGAGTTAACATATGCCAGCAATTCTAATCCTAGGTATCTACCCAAGAGCAATAAAAACATATGTTCATACAAAAAGTGGTACTTTAAATGTTTATGGTAACTTTATCCATAATAGCCAAAAAGCGGAAAGAACCCAATGTGCACCAACTGATGTATGGATAAACAAAATGTGATATATTTATACAATGAAATATTATTTGTCAATAAAAAGTAATGAAATACGGGTAGATGTTACCATATAGATGAATCTCAAAAACGTTATGCTAGGTAAAAGAAGCCAGTCACGAAAGACCACATATTGCTTTACCCCATTTATATAAAATGTCAAGAACAGGCAAATCCACAGAAACAGAAAGTTGATTACTGGTTGCTTAGGACTAGAGAGAGCAAAGGGATAGTATGGGGCAGATAGAAATGGTGAGTGCTAACAGATACAAGGTTTCTTTGGGGAATGATGAAAATATTCTAAAATTAATTATGGCAATAGCTGCACAACTGTTAATATTAAATACTAAAAAAGCATTTAATTGCACACTTTAAACAAGTGAACTTTATAGTATATAAATTATATCTCAATAAAGCTATTTTCAAAAAGTGGCCTCTTGTTCACTCTTGAAAAAGACACCAGATTGTTTGGTTCAGTGCCCTCAAAAAATTTGTTCATGCAATGCATGAAGGAACATGTTATGAGATTGGCCTAAGGGGATTCTACTAAAAAAGCTGGAGGCAGAGAAGGGCCAGGGAAAGAGGAGGATGGAATAAGGGATGGAGAAGGGAAATAAGGAACAAGCAAAGAGATGCACCCAGAAATGAAGGCATAAATCATCTCAAGGTTGGAAAACCAGGTGCAAAAGGGAGAGGAAACGTGGGAGTGGAATTTGCAGATATCTTTACTACAACTGTGTAGGATGGGGGTGGGGTGGTTCAAAACAAAGCTACAAAGTAAATAAGAGAAGAAAGACTTCACTGATTTTCTGAGTATATAAGGCTGTGTACAACTCACAGAAATTATTTTATAAAAGTATGCAAGCACTGTAGCCAAGAGGAAAAAGGAATTATAATTACTGTTGTCAAATTTGTATCAAAGCAAAATTATAGTGCTATTCTGCAAATATCCAGAAAAGACGAAAGATTAACCCTTCCTACAGAGTTGTGCATTAACATCAGGTAAATTTCTAAGAAACTGCTCTTTTGTCTAAGCAGAAGTTCATTTATGTAAACATATTTGTAGAGCACCTTGCATCTCAAGATGGGTATTTTTCACCTTGGTAACCTTTTAATTTCTAAACATGTTTCCCCTACATTAGAGCCTTTTTGAGACATGTTGGATCTGACATGTGTCCATTTTTAAAATTAGAATTTTAAAATAAGAATACAGGGCAAATTGAAATAGATAATACCATGGTAACTCACTGCATCTAGTAAGACACACACACACACACACACACACACACACACATCATCCCCCACAAGTTCAAAGCATGTCAAGATGCAAATCACATTACTATTAGCTTCTTCTTTATGTGTCTTAGCCCTGCCCACTCAAGAGCCTGTCTTTTCCTGACAGTCATCATTTAGGGTAGAAGAGACATATATAGACAGCTTGTCACCAGGGCTTATTCATCTCTATAGTCACTAGATGATGATAGTATAATAATTAACATGTATAAAGGACTTTTGCAGTATTCAAGCCACTGCAATGCATATGATTTTAATTTAATTTTAATCTTCATAGAAACTTTTTTCCCAGATGAGGGTATCAAAGCTTAGGAACAAAGTGACTTGTTAAGATCTCTCACCATGCTCACTCTCCTTGAGTACCTAAGCATATTCAAACCTCTCTCGTTTTTTAAAAATGAAATCCATTCTTTACTGAACATGCTCCAGCCAACCTATCTCTCTTCTTTTATAACTAAGATTTTTCAGTCTCTTACACCTCTTGTCTGCCACTTTTTGCACTCATATTGTTAATTCTCCTTGTCTAAGGAATGCAATGTACTATGCAAAGTCAGGTCACAAGCTGAAAGATTGCACCTGGGAAGTGTAGCTACCCAGCTCCTGAAGTTTGGATCACGTATAATTATTACACACAACTTGAGGAATGTCTTTGACCACTAAAGAAAGTGGGAAAACTCTGGGTAGGCACTCAGACTTGGGAAGCTTACAGCATTCCTCTGAGCTCCAAGGAACTTTCCATTCTATGGCTACCTTCCCCCTCCCTTCCTTTCTGAAGGGAAGGCAGGCAGGCAGATAGACAGGAAGGAAGGAGAAAAGGAAGAAAGTAAGGGAGGGGTAGATTCAAAACAAAGTCATCTGACTACAATTTCCACTTTTTCCCCTTTATTAGATCCTTTCCAACTCACTGCTGGTTGGGGTTGCTAAAACAGGGGACACATTTTTAGCATGTGTACAGAGGCCTTGTGAGAGAAGGTCCCTCTACTCCAGAATTGTTTCTCCCACCTCCTATCACAATGCCTAAAATTCCTCCATTTAAACTTTAATAATAATCTAGATCTTGGAAGATTTTCTGGATTGAAGAGATTAAAGAAGCTGAACATGATAGGAAGGGGTGAGAATGCTGTCAGGGAAGGGGCAGGTCTGAAGGCATGCTTCACCTATTTCCCAAGGCTCCCCAGAATCAGTCCTGGTCACAGGACAGAAAGTACAAGGCAAAGAGGTGACTGAGTAACTTAATGGTCTTGGGTACATAGTAAGTTCTCTCTCCCCTCCCAGCTGAACTAACAGTATTTCCTGTTCTGTTATCTGAAGTGTGAGGTTGGCACTGTATGAAGACATAAGTGTCCACTTCCACTCAAGCAAAGCAACCTTTCATCCAGACTGAGAGTCACCTCTATCATCTGTGTTCTGATTCTCCAGCTGCAAAAACAGAGCCCAGCTCTCACCTCACCAGATTCTGAGGTGATGAACCTGGGAAGGTGAATTACAGAGCCACTGTGAGGCTCTATGGTTCCAAGGGTTTCTCAACCTTACCAGTGTTTAAAATCTAGACTTAGTTACTACACATTTTTTCACTTTTCATCCCCTTCCCTATAATTCAGGCTGCTGAGGAATTAGTATCTCCTTTGATAGCAAAAGTGACAAACATAAATAGGATAGGCCATGGGCAAAATCATAAAGTAGGTGAAATATGTCTTTGATCCTCCCATCTCCTTCCTTTGCTCTTCTCCTTCCATTGAAATCAGTAAAGACTCTGAAAATAGTCATTTATACATTAGCTTATACCTTAGTGTAAATTTAAAGTTCTCTTAACTGTATCTCACAGGGTCTTTATCTTTAGTTATAAAATAAAAAAAAGTTTGGCTACTACTAGAAGCTACCTTTCAGGCAGGTAGCAAAAGTATTTTTAGGGAACACAGGAGCTTTCATCTGGGAATCACTCTAGGTAGAGAGCTCCTTAGAAAAACTCTCATACCCAGGATCTTCATGCTCACTGAACAGGACTATGAAGGGAGTGTGAGATGAATGGTCAACAGTCATTCATTTCAGGGATCCTCCCCCAGCCTCTACATTACTGGTGGCTTTTCTGTCATCACCCACTTTTTTAGGCCAGTACCTGGTGATACTCATGGTGACCCAAGAAGAATGGATTGGGGGGAAGTGGAGGACAGGCTGTGCTGATGATTTATTAAACTCTGTGGCTTCTTACTCCTCCACAAAACTCCTCATCAGAGGGTGCGGCTTGGGTCAGGCTGGGCACTCAGCAACTTTGTGGTGGGTATCGGTTTGTGCTTCCTCCCCTTTGCTTTCGATTCAGTGCTTTCCTGTTACAGTCTGAGCAGTTCTATTTAACCGCAGCCTCACAGCAGCTACCACTGCATGCAAACTGCATTCATCTAGGGGTAAGTGTAGGGTGACCAGAGGGTAATGGTTGAGATATAAGAAAGGAGAGTGGTAGGAGCCAGCTGGAAATGAAGAAAAATTCCAAAGATAGAATGTCATGATGAATAACAATGAAGAAAACATTCCAGCAAAATTTAAAAAATATGTTCCAGTTTACATTCAGCCATGGTAAAAGTCAATCATAAGTTAATTAGTTCAAATACATTTTTATTAGAACATACTCTTGGATGTATTTCAAAGAAATAAGAAATGTATAGGATGAGATAACATAAATTCTGGTTTTAATTCAAGAATTAATTAAAAATTAGGTATCCAAGTTCAGTTATGATTCAGGAATAAGATAAATGACAGTTTTACGGTAGAATTTAGTGTGGATATGTTTGAGGCCCTATTGTAGAACATTCCAGGCAAAAGGAACAGCATTTGTGAAAGCCTAGAAGCAAGATGTGTTAGTCCATTTCTGTTGCTTATCACATAAATACCTGAAACTGGTGTGATTTATAAAGAAAATAAAATTTATTGCTTACAATTCA
>NW_007728773.1:454570-456477 GCF_000696425.1 Galeopterus variegatus | reverse complement strand
TTTAGAGGCTGGCAAGGCCCAAGACCAGGGAACACATCTGGTGAGGGTGTTCTTTGGTGGTAGCTTTATAGCAACGCAGGGATCCCACATGGCAGAAAATGGTAGAGCAGAGACAGAAACTCTCACGTGCTTTCCTTTTAAAGCCTGAACTACGCCCTTGACCACCATTATTAATCCATTCACTAGGGTATGGTCCTACAATCTACTTACCACTTCAAGGCCCCACCTGTGAGTTACCATAATAGAATTCTCCACCTTCAACAGTTATGGTGGGAATTAAGCTTCTAATATATGAGCTTTGGGGGACACAATTCAATCAGTCCACAGCAGTCCCATTTTTACAACTCACGTAGAAGCNGGGGGGGGGCCCTTAGCCATTTAGCTCTTAGCACTCATCAAGCCTCTATGAAATGCTGCCTCAAATAGTCTGGTAGCCCCAGGTGGCAGCAGAAATTCAGTTTCTGGTCTATCCCAGGAGATGCTGAACTAGGATGGCTCTCCTTTAATTAGTGGACTGGTCATAGAATTGTGGACATGCATTAGACATGAAAGGACATTTCTTAAAAGTTCTACTGACAATCACAGATGTTTAAATGGAGGAAAAAGTACAAAAATATTAAGAACACTTCATAGTTAACACAATAAATTCAATCTATTGAAGGGAAGGAAGAAAGTTGTAACATTTTCTGACCCACTATGTGTCAAGCACTTTATTAAATGCCTTGTATGTTATCCCATTTGATCATTAATACAANAGGAGCTTTTTGGAATCAGAGTCATCCTGACCTAGAGAGAGAATTATGTTCTGAAGAGGGGATAGAGGGATTTTGTTTCTAGGACAATATGAACCTGAAGTAAATGACAAATTTTATGTCATGCGGAGTGTCAGGGGGAATATTACTGGGAGGTTCCTCTATATTTGCTGCCTTCATAACTGAATAATACACTTAAATCTCTACTTCCACACTCATTACGCAAGGTAGAGAAATTATCTTCCCATACTTTCCTGCACCTCTCTTCTCCATGAATTTCCCAGTTTTGGCTGTTTAAAATCTTATTTTTATGTTGTCAAGGTTAGTAATTGACATTCTGGCCTACAATTTAAATAAGAGAATTTGTGCTATAATTAGATAAAGAATATTTACTACAGAACTGAGCAGTGTGATTGGTAGACAGGGAAAGACATGTCATCTCTATGAACAACCTCATGCCATTGTCAAGGTCAGATGGATTCTCTCACATGCTCAAGATCAGGCAGTATTTGACTTGTTTGCATCAGTATACATCTTTCTTGTAAATGTGTACATATATTTAAGGTTCTTTTTGCCTTTCCTTATTTTGATTGTTAGAAGAATATAGGCCTCGTTTGCACATCACTAGGATATGGCCCCTTGACCATACTGTGTACTGAATGGTGCAGTGTGGACACTTTATTGGTTTGCTCTACATATGTCACTGTGGGCTTCTTTGTATTACACTGCTTGGCTGTTTTCCCAATTTGTTAGATCTCAGGTTTCCTCCTTAATTGAATTTGTCTTTGTGTTTTGTTAAAACACATTGTTAATAATTTCAGAAATAGTGCACGGGGAGTATATTTTCCAAGGATTTGCATGTCTGAAATGTTGTCTTATTTCTTTCCCTTGATTGAAATTTCATGAGGAAAATGTTCTTTTAATTTCCCTCTTTTTTTTTTTTTCCTTTTTGTCTTTTTTCGTGTCTGGCAACGGACCGCAACCCTCAGTGTCGCGCCCGTACCGGACCGGGACCAGCAACGGGATCGCAACCCTTGGTGTTGCCCCCACACCTCGCTCAGCCAGTGAGCGGCCGGTCTGTATGTGGGATCCGAACCCTCGGCGGGAGCACTGCCGCGCTTCCCAAGCGGTGCACTGTAGCAGTGCGCCACCGGG
>NW_007728773.1:452458-453754 GCF_000696425.1 Galeopterus variegatus | reverse complement strand
AAGTGCATATATAATTGTTTCTTGGGCCTGATGGGTGAAGTAGCCCACCTGCTTTTGTCATCCCTTCACATATGGAGAGGCAGTATAGTACAGTGGTTAGAACAATAGGACAAATAGGTCAAAACCATAGGATTACCTAGGCTCAAGTCCATTCTTAAGATGATGTCAGTCTGTCTTCTCTTGTTGTGCCTGACTTGTTTCACTTAATATAATTTTCTCTAAGTCCATCCATGTTGTTGTGAATGGTAGTATTTCATTCTTTTTTATAGCAGAGTAGTATTCCATTGTGTAGATATACCACAGTTTCCTTATCAAGTCATCAGGTGATGGACATTTGGGCTGATTCCAACTCTTGGCTACTGTAAATAGAGCTGCAATAAACATTGGAGTACGGGTATCCCTTCGGCATGATGATTTCCATTCCTCTGGGTATATTCCCAGCAGTGTAATAGCTGGGTCATATAGTAGATCTATCTGTAATTGTTTGAGGAAACTCCATGCCATTTTCCATAAAGACTGCACCATTTTGCAGCTCCAACAACAGTGTATGAGAATAACCACAAAAATTCTTTGAACTATTTAAGTCAAGTGAACAGATATGATGTGGTGGGGGAGGGGAGAGGAATGCGGAAGGAGCATGAAAATCAACTACAATGTATATTGAGAAGTAAAAAAAAAAATGTCAGTTTTTGTTTGTTTGTTTTGTTTTCTATAAAGATGACCAATAAGGGGATCCTAACCCTTGACTTGGTGCTGCCAGCACCACACTCTCTCAAGTGAGCTAGTCGGCCATCCCTATATAGGGATCCGAACCCGTGGCCTTGGCGCTACCAGCACCACACTCTCTCAAGTGAGCCACAGGCTGGCCCAGATGATGTCAGGTTTGTGTGATGTTCCTGACAGTGCCCTAAAGCACTGCAGAAAGTTGGGAGCGCTTGCACATCCTTAGAGATTAAAGTGCACACAGTGCCATTTTCCTGATCATATCACACTACTTTCCTGACTCTAACCATCTCTAATCCTTCTGTATTAAAGTGCTCATAATGATCTCCAGGTATTTAAAATGATCTTTAATTGTGTAAAAGTTTTCCCTGATAAAAATGGTTTTTGACTCCTCCCCCTTCTCTACACAAATTACCTTAAAAAAATAGGTAGATAGATAGAGATATCTGGTTGGGCATCGATAAGACACAATGCAAGAAAGAGGTGGACTCAAGAAACTAATAAGATTGTTATTCTTTTTTTTTTTTTCCCTTTTTGTCTCTTTTTTTGTGACCGGCAACGGATCGCAACCCT
>NW_007728773.1:451474-452193 GCF_000696425.1 Galeopterus variegatus | reverse complement strand
GGCGCACTGTAGCAGTGCACCACCGGGCCGGCCCCTAAGATTGTTATTCTTAAAGTCATCCTTACTTTGTGTTCCTAAATTTCCTGCAAAAATAATTCAATTGCTAGTAGCAGCTTGTCTTTGTAGAGGCAAGCCCAGCTATTCACAGTAACTGCTAAACCTTTAGTACGATTTTAGGGGAATTAAATGAGATTTTAAGAGCCTGATACACAGTAGGCATTCAGCAAATACTAATTTTCTTAAAATCCAGCTTTAGAGTCAGTCTTTGAATTCTTTTGTTAGCACTTAAATATATTCAGTTCATTCTTTTATTCACATATAAATTCTTTCCCCAAATATTCATTGATGGCCTAACAAGTGTCAAACCCAGTGCTGGGTCTGGGGGTAAAGTGGTGACTAATAAACCCCTGACCCAAAGAGGAGTGGATCTAGTGACTGACACTGTTAGTGACATCACAGAGATTTCCCCAGATATGAGGGATCAACTCAGGAATCTGCATGAAAGAGTGGGAGACAGAGAGTCAGAAAAGGGTACAAGATAAATAAAAGGGATTTGTGAGTCCCTCAATCTACTTCTCATTGTAATCTTTGATACCACCCTGGACTCTGTGTTTAGTGACCAAGGTGAGAACGACATCCCTTCCTGAGCTCTGGCTCTGCTCCAAGTGTAGTGATGCCTTAGGAACTGCTGCCTGAAAACAAAGAAAAAGAACAAAACA
>NW_007728773.1:448744-450758 GCF_000696425.1 Galeopterus variegatus | reverse complement strand
CTCTGGTTATTAGTTCTTCTGGGGATAAACAGGAAGATTAAGTGTTTTCCTGATGTTGTGTTTGCCTGTCACGGCAATGTGCACACGCCCCATTGCGGCACCTTTACGCGGCCCCACAGACCTGCTATTTTTGTTAGTAGGAGCTGTTCATTGCTAGGCCAGGGTCTCATTTTGTGCTGAATGGAGTCAGGGTTATTTCCGCTCCTTGTTCAAATGCTCCCTCTCAATTAGATGCTCTACGATTAGCTGCTTTGCAATTAGACACTGGATCTGTGAACAACCAGTTTCTTGGTCCCCGGAGGCCATTTCATGTCCTCAGTCCTCAAAGCCTGCTGTTCTGCTTGTTGCAGTTTAAATGGTGCTAAAGAGAGGCAGACCTGGCAGCCAGCTGGCTTCCCAGAGGGCCTTGGAGGCCGCTTGGCATGGGGGCCGCTGTAGACCCGCATCTGGTCCTCAGCTGGGCATGTGGGAACGTGCCTTGTCACCTCCGTGAGAAATGATTTCATTCTAGGGGGCTTATTCGTGTTAACTAAACTCCCAAGACACTGGCTGGCTGATAAATTAAGATGCTTATTTATTTATTTACTTTTAGAAATATACTTGCCAAGCAATATATCTGTGTCAGCCACTTGTTCATTCTCTTCATACAATTAAAGTCTATTTGGGAAACCAAATTATAGATCATGAGTTTTCCTAGTGAGGGAAAAAGAGACTCCCACACACTGCTCGCTGGAATGTAAATGGAGACACGTTTTCTGGAAGGCCGAGTTTTCTACAGTGGAAGCTTCACATTGAACAAGTGTGATGAGTCCTTTGTGTCTCCCATGACCCTTGAAAATTTATTTGGTGGGAAGCTTCCCCTGTCACTGGCTGAGAACTTGGCTGGCTCCTGAATTTTCCACTAACTGTTGGGGAATAGATTGGCCCATGGTCTAAGTCACAAATGCCAGCTTGATTCAGAAATTAGGTATATACAGTCTGCTGTGGATTGATTGAATTGTGTCCACCAAGGTTTATGTATTAGAAGCTTAACCCTGACTGTAACTGTTGAGGGTGGGAAATCCTATTACAATAACTGAAAGGTGGGGCCTTGAAGAGGTGATTAGATTGTAGGGCTATGCAGTAGTGAATGGATTAATAATGGTGGGCAGGGGCGTGGTTCTGAGGTCTTTAAAAGGAGAGTGCATGAGGAGGTTGGTCTCTCTCTGCTCTGCCATTTCTGCCCTGTGAGACCCCTGGATCAATGTTGCCACCATCAAGATCCTCATCAGATGTGTTCCCTGGACTTTGGACTTCCCAGCCTCAGAAACTGTAAGCAAGCAATAAACTTCGTTTTCTTTATAAATCATCCAGTTCTAGGTATTTTTGTTATAAGCAACAGAAATGGATTAATATGCAGTCCAAGCTATTACTCAAACTTTAGCCTTCATTCACAGGTAAGACTTTTCCCCCCCTTCCCACCTGAGGCCTGTGGTTAGTGGGCCAACTATCTCCTGGACAGTGGTTTTTGGTTCTGGTCACCTTCTTCTCTCATTTCTCTCTTCCCCTCTTTCTGCCTTCTACTTGGGTCCTCTGGTCTCTTAGAGGATGGAACATGGCAAAGGAAGAGGCTACTGAGCTTGAGGTGGGGTTCCTGTACTCCTACCCCACCCCCCGGACGGGGCTTCACAGCACAGCTTAGCTGAAGACGTACTCATCATACACAAATCCACTTCCCCTTCCACACTTGAGTCCTTTCTTAGCCTGAGTGATCTGAAATAGGACTAGCTTTTGTTTCCATTCTTTGAATATTTTGTTCAGACACCTAACTTTGGTGTGGAACATCTATTGCAATTAATACTCATGCACATTAGTTTGTGTATCAGTCAACTGTTTCCTCAGACTAAATTCCTGGAACTGGAATTGTGTTCATGAGTGTTAGTAAGCAAAGAAGTTAAGAGTGTGTGTTCTGAGTCTATTGTTTCAATGTGCTAGGCTCAAAACCACAGTTTTAACATCCTGTTCCATATGCATC
>NW_007728773.1:442090-448613 GCF_000696425.1 Galeopterus variegatus | reverse complement strand
TCTATTGTTTCAATGTGCTAGGCTCAAAACCACAGTTTTAACATCCTGTTCCATATGCATCGAAAGCCTTAGAGATGTTCCTAATAACAGCACATGCTTATTCAGCACTTTCTATGTCTCAAAGGTTGTCGTTCCAAGAGATTTATCTGTATGTACTGAGTTTTATTTCTCAACAATCCTATGAATTATATACGAGTATTAAAGTTTCTATTTTGCAGATAAAGTAATTGAGGCAAAGAAAGACTAAACAACTTGTCTAAAGTCACACCACTAGAAAGCGATAAATCTAGATTTCCATCCAAACAGTCTGACTCTGGGACCCACGCTCTTAATCACTATGCTTACTAATACTACAGACACAATTCCAGTCCAAGAAATTTAATCTGAGGAAATAGATACACAAAATAATGTACCTGGATCTTAACTGCAATATTTCTAATAACTTTAAAGAACTGGATACAACTCATGTGTTTGATTGTAGGAGGTTGATTAAATAAACAACAGTGTATTAATATTCTAGAACTCAAAGCCCTTAAACGTACTTTTGAGGAATATTTATATAAAAAAAAAATCCATAACTGTACTAATAGTCAGGGAAATGCAAATGAAAGTAAGAAACAGATACCATTTTATCACCCATAAAACCAGCAAAAATGAAAAGGAGCCACATACATTCAGTGTTGGCAAGATGGCAGGAAGACACTCTTCTGTACTCTGATGGGAGTATAAATTCTCACAACCACTTTGCAAAGCTTTTGACAAAAACTTCTAAGATGTTTAAAAATTTAAAATGTGGGGGCCGGCCTGTGGCTCACTCGGGAGATGGCCTGTGGCTCACTCAGGAGAGTGCGGTGCTAATAACAACAAGGCCACGGGTTCGGATCCCATATAGGGATGGCCGGTTGCTCACTGGGTGAGTGTGGTGCTGACAACACCAAGTCAAGGGTTAAGATCCCCTTACCGGTCATCTTTAAAAAAAAAAAAAAAAAAAAATTTAAAATGTGCAAGCCCTTTCACCAACAATATTATTTGAGAATCTATAGTATAGAAAGTAAAGCATGTACATAAGGCCAAAAATTAGAAATAATTGAATGTCCATTAATAGGACAATGGGTGACTAATTACCATACACCCATACTTTGCAGCTCTTTAAAATAATAAATTAAATCTTGATTTATTGACCGAAGGAATGTCCATGACATATCATATGAGAAAGATTACTTTCATAATAAGAATCTTTGTATATGTGTTTGAGAGCTTGTATAAGTGTGAGAAAGATTTGGATGGTTACAAACCAGGATATTAACTTTGGCTACCTCAGGTGGGGAGCTTAAAGGTGTGTGTGTGTGTGTGTGTGTGTGTGTGTGTGTTTGTGTGTGTGCACCTTTAGGCATCTTTGGATTGTTTCATTGGTTGCAGTAAACATTTAATATTTAGTAACTTATTAAAGAAAAAAGAATATTAAATGATATACAGATGTTTATGATCTATTGTCAAATAAAAAATATACAGACACATACACACACGTGTTTATATATAAATCCCATTTAAAAAAGCAATCCAAAATTATAAGGGTACTTTGAAAATTTGTGGAAAAATAGAATTAAAAGATAATACAAATGTTTCCATGAACTTTTTGAAGTACCCTTGTATATGTATGTGTGTTTATTTATGTCAGTGTAGAGAAAAAGTCTGAAAGGATTATAAAGTTCAAAATGTTAACAGTGATTTTTTCTGAATTATGGGATTTTTAAAATTGCTTTAATCTATCTGTATTTTCTGAATATTAAGCAATCGACATACATTTTATAAAGAAAAATTGTTAGAAATAAAATATAGAGAAGTCAAAATGAGAAAGTAGTTTGTAAAAAAAAAGAATTATATTTGAAGTGAAAAAAATTTTTAAGGAGTGTGATTGGTGAAATGGAGTAAGAGTGAAAAGCTGAATCACCTCAAGTATGGTCCATGTGAGCAGTTAAGTGCCTGAAAACACTTTCTCCATTAGAGGGCAACATCTCCTGTGTCCATAGCCAACAATCTTCTTGTCACAGTAAGTGACCTGGAAAGATTAGGAGAAGAGATGCAATTTTGAGATTTCTTTTGTTTCACAGAGGTTACATTTTCTGTCTTAAATGCTCTGGTTTCTTCTAAATAATGCTGATACATAAAGGGGACAAGATAAAGAATTTGGAATAGAAGTTTAGTAAGAAACAAAGATGAATTTGGGAAGACTTAGAGACGCAGGGGGTGGAGTGTATGGTGTGGTATGGTCGATCGCAGAGGAATCCTGATGCAGGATGCAGTATGGCTCAGTGAACCCGCAGCCATAAGGCTGATTGAACATATGCATTGAGGACGTCAGGGACTAAAGTACAAGTTTCATGTTAAGATCTGGACTTAGCTCTTTCAGCCAAAGGCAGATGGTGTTTGTGCTATTCGCCACTTGCCTATTTGCAGAATTTTGTAAGGTACATTTGGGGGAATGTGTGGGTGTACATATGCAACAATCATCAAACCTCCATAGTATAAAGAGGGAAGGTGGTTTAGGAAAAATAAATCCTTTGCGTTTCTTCCTCATCTTGATAGTATTCAAACCCAAGCTTCAGTTGTATAGAACCTCAGATCTGGTATCTTTTCAGGGTAAAAATGGTACTTGTATATGGAGAAAAGGAAGTAGGGCAATTATTATAAAATTAGAGAAATAAATTTAATGAGTTAAAATCCTAAGCTGCTTTGCCATTTAAAACAGTGTGTAAAATTTAAAACTGTCATTGATCAGACTATATCATAAAACTGAAGCTATAAAGACCAAAGACCAGAATTCTTGCTGCTTTTTAGAGGATCCGTTCAGGAAGAGGACTATAATGTGGAATGGAGAACACACAGCAATTTATTCTTTACTGTCTGTAATGTCATTTGTACAGTTGTGAACTCTACTGTCGTGGGGAATGTCAACGGTCCCTCACTGGTCCAGTATAACCGAGAGGTGAAGTGTTGAGGGCGGGCGCTGCAGTGTAGCTTATTGCGGCAGTGTAGTGGTGTATTTCCTTGGAAGGCTCAGTTAATGGTGAAATGGAGTGCCTGTTCCTTTTATGTCCCCTTTTTTTCTGATATTTTTAGTTGTTAACTCAAGGTTGAAATAGACCAAAATAAAATCCTGAAAATAAAAACTGCAAGTAAAAACTCTGTTTGGCTTATGCCAAATGGAATAGAAAAACTAGACTTCTGGCTTTTCAACATCAATTGGAGCAGGTGTTACCGAAGACTCTTCTAATTAGGCACTTCTGGAGAAACTCATGACGCGTAGTCAAGAAATAATCATAAACCTGGAAGCTGGTTTTAAGGAGCGCTTTCGTATTTGTGCGTATTCCTCTCTCCTATTTTGGAGGATTAGACGTAAGTGCCCCTTTGTAACATCACTTCAGCGCTGTTCTCTGCAGCCCATCCTCAGGTCCATCGCCGACTATTAGCTCTGGCCTCTGCCCATCCACGGGAGCCTTCTCCTCTGCTCATAAACATGCTAGTCTATTTCATACTTTAAAACCAACCACCCACCCAACCCAGAAATCTTCCCCTCAACCTCTAGCTCTTATATTGTTAGTGCCAATTCACTAGAAGTGCTGTGTGAGTTTTCGTCTTCACCTCTCATTCTCTCCTCAGCAGTTTGCAAACTGCTTTCATACTCACCTCTCAATGGAAGGTAAAATGATCCCCGATTGTCGAATTCTCATATTCCCTGAACTCCAAGGCATTCGACATTTTGATCCCTCTCTCTTCCTTGGTATTCTCATTCCTTGGATTTCACTTCTCAGTCCTTCTTACTGGCTCAACCTTCTTCTGCCTTTCCTTAGAATCTGGTTTTTTCCCAGGTTCTGTTCTTCTGTCTCTTCTCTGGCTTTGGGATAACAGAGTGACATTTATTCTTTCCTTCTACTGTGCTAAAACCAGGGACACAACGATGACTAAAACATCACCACCTATTAGGAATCCTTGGACACATTATCTAACATCTCCAGGCATCAATTTTCTCATATGAAAATGGGCATCATAAACATTTGAGGTCCAGATCTACATTCCCAACTCCCTAAGGTGTATCCCTAGCTGCAAGCCCAATGTGACCATAAGCAAATGCCTCAACATCCCCCTTCCTCAACCTCTTGCTCTCCCAATAGTCCCCCCATGGTTAATGTCAGGAACATTCTTCTAGTCTAGGCACAAGCTAGGAAACTGGGAACCATCCCGTTTCCCTTTCTCTCAACACCCACATCCAATAAATCTCCAAGTCTACCACTTGTCTGTGAAAACAATTGCTTAAAAACCTGCTACTTCTTCACTTCCCCACCCAGACCTCCTCATTTCTCACCTGGAAAATACTTTTTGTATTTGCTTTTGTTCTGCTTTCCTCTAAGTTCTACACCAACCCCCAAATGCATCCTCCATAATGCTGCTGGCATGACTATTTAGAGATACTAACTTGCGCATATCTTGTCTGCTCTGAGACTTCAGTGGCTCCCCGTTGCCAAAACACTTCCAATTTTGTCCACACCTCCTTGTACAGCCTCGTGCTGCCTCCTTCCCTCACCCAGTTGCCTCTCATTTTAGCCACATGTGTTAAGGGACGTTCCCTGAGAGGAGTGAGTCTCTGTGCCATGGCTATGTTGTTCCTTCTGTTTTCAGTGCTTTTCTCCTATTCCCCTACATGGTGACCTCCTTCTGGGTTTCAAAACCTGTTCCAAAGGCCTCTTGTTCTGTGAGGCCTTCTTTGATCCTCTCTGGAAAAATAAATCATCCCTGTTCTCTTATGTGCTGGCAGAACTTTGCTCCCCCTTCTGTCTGTAGCCTTCTCAAATTGTATTCATAGATGTTTGAAAGTTTTCTTATCTACTTATTGACCAAGGACTGCATCTCAGGCATTTTACCATCTCAATAGCTCATCATGGTCATGTGGCCAGAACCCAACAAATACATGTGACATGAAGGGAGTGAAAAAAAAGCCTGCAGAATGCCACCAAAAAAAAAAAAAAAAAAAGCCTGCAGAATGCCACCAGGTCCAGGGTTATATCGCAAAGCTGGTCTTGAGTTGGTGTAGGCACTGAAGCAGTATTTGTGTTTGGTCCCAGCAGATAATATTCCCTACTGTAACTAATCCTAAATCCTGTGACCCAGGAGTGGAGGAGCAAAGCCGTGAAGAGAACCATTTTTTCCACATGGGGGCAGCACAGTCAATTGCAAAACCCTATCCAAGGTCCCTGGGTCCGGCCAGGTTGCTCCCCTCCAGGGTCCACTGTGGCCAGAACTGCAGACCTGCTTTTTTCCTGGCATGAGGCCCAAACGAAAGAGGCTTCTTCTGGGCAATAGAGGCCTTAATTTTAAGGAGAATAAAACAAAAAATCATGCGTGGGGGTTAATCATAAATTGCTTACTCCTGAACACTGGAGTAAGTTTAAGTCACTCAACTGTGTGCCTGAGTAAGAAGCTTCACGGAAGAAACAGCACCATCATGCACCCAGATGGCAATGCTTGTTTCTATGGGTCCCCAGAGGTGTGTGATATGCCCTAAGGGGAGCCACATTTCATGCTCCCTAGGGTTTGATGCTGGTTAAAGACAAGTGGGTGATTACTCCCAGACCCAGGTGCAGCACCAGTATCTCTAGCATCAGCACTAACTTCCCACAGGATTTTCTTTGTACTACATTCCTACTTTAAGAGCAGGTAGCCTCAGCTGTGACAGTAGGACATTCTTAGAAACAAGTGGAAAGGAAAATATTCTCAACTGAGATTTTTCTTGCTTTCTATCTTCTAAAGTGTTTATTACTAGGAGATTCAACTTTCAGATTCTCTGATAAAAATTCTTTCCTAGGAAAGGTAAGAGGTTAAAGAAGATGTAGCTAAAATTAGTTTCTTTTTTGGCTCTGCAAAAGCGATTGCAGCAATAATAATAATAGTCGGAGGCAGTAACTTACCAAATGGCTTCAGAAATGAGCTCTTCACTGTAATTTGAAAGAGCTCTCCATGAATTCTATTTTATAATTACAGCCTGATTCTTATGGGGCACTTTAAAGCTTGAGTGTCTCTAAGCTTCATTCCTCAGGTGAGCCTTCTGCTTAACTGTGTCCAATTTGATGCTTTGCACTGAACTCTCACCCTACAGTTTATTTGCATATGACTGTTTAATTATACCTGCCAGCCTTCAGAAATCTCAATGATTGAGAATTGTAATACTTTGTTCTATTAATCTGCTTGGATTCCTTTTCATTTAAGGAAATCAAAGTGCTTCTTATTAGTTTTCAATATAACTAGAGGAACTTGGTAGTGGGTCTGTTTTAGTCTGTTTCTGTTGCTTATAACAAGAATACCTGAAACTGGGTGATTTATAAAGAAAACAAAATTTATTGCTTACCATTTTGGAGGCTGGGAAGTCCACAGTGCAGGGAACACACCTGGTGAGGATCTTGGTGGTGGTGACAGTGATACAGGGTATCACATTGTGAAATGGTGGAGCAGAGACAGCTGAGACTAACCT
>NW_007728773.1:439457-441549 GCF_000696425.1 Galeopterus variegatus | reverse complement strand
TGACAGTGATACAGGGTATCACATTGTGAAATGGTGGAGCAGAGACAGCTGAGACTAACCTCCTTATTCACTCTTTTTAAAGTCTTCAAAATCAAGCCCCTGACCACCATTATTAATCCATTCACTACTGTATAGTCCTACAATCTAATCACCTTTTCAAGGCCCCACCTTTCAATTACCATAGTAGGATTTCCCATCTTTAACAGTTACAGTGGGGATTAAGTTTTGGATGGATATTCAAGCCAAGGCAGGGTCTTAGAAAATAGAGTTACGGTCATGGCAGTTGACCTCCTCAAGGTCATCCTAAGTCAGCACAATTGGGATTAGAATTTGGAGATTTGGGTGACCTGTTTTGCTTAGTGAAGATTGACTTTGACCATAAAATCTAAACCATATTGTCTATCATTATGTAGGCTCGACTGGTCCTTGCTGTGAATGTCTGCAGATATTCAAGAAATACTCCCCTCCCCTCCCCCACAGTTAGCACTTTTCCTCTCTAAAATGCAGCAAACACAGGAGAGCTAGACCAAAGTTTGTCCACAACCTCCAATTAATCTTTGAGATTTTCATGTTCTTTACCGAACAACAGGACCCACCAAGATTTGCAGAAGACTCTGTGGCTAAGGCATTTGGAATTTAGAATGTTATATTTTCCACTTCTCCTAAGGAATCTTTGCTGTAAGTAAGGCTGTGTGCTCTGCTGAAATGAAAGGAAAAAGGGAAGGTATGAGAGGAACAGTGATGGTTTAGAGTCTAATGTTGCCACCAATTTCTGTATAATTAGCAGTGAATTTTTATTCTTTAACAAAAGTGGTAAGATTTACAGTTCGATTGTTTCTGGAGTTGGGAAATGGGGGGTGGTATTGATGGGGGAGGCAGAAGAAGGGCAATTATCCAAACGGATGCCTCCGAGGACTGGTCGGATAAAACATGCATCTGCTGGTTGAGGTAACTATTAGGAGATAAAGAAATGGATAGAAGAAAATGCCTTCTCCAAAAACAAAAACAAACTAGTGGCCATGGGCAAAACCTGTTTTTAATATTTGCGCTATGACACTCATTGGACCTAGGTATAAAATGTGACACCAATCCGATCGCCTAGGTAGTCTGAAGATAGTATGTATTTTGGGGAGACTTTGTTCTATTTTCAGTGCCCTTGATGATTTCCAAAATTGTTCAGCTAAATTTAGATTGTCCCTTTAATTACCTCTTTACCATCACCACCCCATTACTGCCTCTGGATGATGATTTTGTGCATTTTTCACTTAAGGGTAATGAGCTGCTCTCTTAATCTAGTTCCATCATTCAACTTTGTTCCAAGGAGTTTCTTTATAGACAATTTCCATTTTAATCAGAGGTGAATGGGACTATTACCTTTAAAGTGGACCATCTGTGGGTTTACCAGGAATTTTATCAACTTTGATCTTTATTTAATTTAACTTTCTGCCAGAATTTCCAGTAAAGTTCTTTCAAGCCTGCAGAAAGCAAAGCTCAGTGCTCAGAGTGCATGTAGGCAATTCCCTAGAGATCCCTATGGGAGGGGTGAGGGTAGGGGTGGGGGGAAGCCAATTGGGAGTGTAAGAGAAGAGAATGTGTGGACAGAAACTGGTTTCGGTCTAGGTCGTAGTGGGGAGCTGGGAACATTCTTCTGGAAGAGCCTGGAGAGCAAGATTTCAAAATAACTCTAGTCTGAGACTCCGTTGGGCTAGCAAAGTAATATTAACCAGATCCTGCCCTCCCCAGTCTGATAGTCTCAGAAGCCCTGAAGCCAGCCTCGCCCAAATGTGAGGGGCATGTGGACGGTCCAAGCACTATCCAGCTCTGCAGCAGGACCAGGAGACAGATGGGGAGTACCCATGGTGGCATGGACAACTGGGATTGATGACTTGGGTAATAGGCAGAGCCTTCTGGCTCCCAGCTTGTGCAGACCACAGCACAGACTTTGTTTTAGCTACCAGATTACTTCTCCGGCCTTTGAAGTAGAGCAATTTCAGATGCCTGCAGACCCTTCTGTGTTTAACAAATAAATGCTCCCTGCTCTCTGTCCAGGGACCCTCGCTCTTCCTGTCCTTTAACTCAGTCATTTTGTACA
>NW_007728773.1:427810-438570 GCF_000696425.1 Galeopterus variegatus | reverse complement strand
ATTTACCCAGGAAACTATCACTTCAATCAAGATAGTGAAATTTCTTTTGCTCCTTGTAAGCACTTCCTCTTGCCTCCATATGCAGACGACCACTGATCTGCTTTCTGTGACTATATGTTACTTTGCATTTTCTAACATTTTATGAAAATGGAACCTTTTTTTCCCCTGGTTTCTTTCACTCAGCGTAAATATTTTGAGATTTATCCATGTATCAATAAGTCACTTATTTTTATTGTATGGACATACCACAATTTGTTAATCTGTTGATGAATCATTCTTTTTGTTTTATTTTATAAGATTATAAAGTATTAGATCTGTAAGAGGCTTTATAGATTAGATAACTGAAGTCAGAACACTAAAGAATTTCCTTGGAGATTATTTATAATTCAGTTTCATACCTCTTTCTGGCATTCAAATCCAAAGATAGAATGGACCCTGGGATTCTTCACTTCTGAACAACAGCTTCTGGTGTTTCTAATCCTGATGTATGGTCTACTATACTTAAGACATGAACCAAATAACTTAATTTGTTCAAGGTCATAGAAGGTTAGGAGCAAAGGCTAGATTTAAATCTACAGTTTTTGATTTCTAAGTTCAGGGCTCCTTTCACTATATCATGTAAACACTGAATAATATCAGACACCTGGGAGTCTGATACTGTCTGGTAGCATAAATCATTTTGCCGGGACTCTGGGATTCTGAGCTACTCTTATGTGTTTCCAGAAGAGGGCACTGATAACAAATCTTTTTCTTTACACATGTCTTTCTTTCTCTCTTTCTCTCTCCCTCCCTCTCTCCCCACCTCCCTCTCTCTCTTTCTCTCTCTTTCTGCCCCACTCTCCTCCCCTACCCTTCCTTTCTCCTCTTGTATTTTTTTCTTTTTAATTTGGCCATCAAAGTTACAAATGTGAAAAGTGAGACAACCATGGTATGGGGAAATTATTTTACTTCGATAAAAAGCCAAGACCTCTAGAGAAATTTCTCGACTTCGTTACATTTTAATACAACCTTGTCTATAAATGCTGTCACTCCCTGGTTTCTAATTTTGTGAGTCAGCACTTTCTCTCAGTGGCCTTCTCAAATTATAGAGATACCTGGACTGAGCAGAACACACAGAGGCAAGGCTGCTGACAATTTAACCAGAGGTGAGGAAACTTGACCTTTAGGAGCAAGAACGACAAAAATGTCATTCTAGTAATCTTACTCCCTGTCTCTTTCCCTTCGGTATCTAGGCTAGGGAGGAAGCCATGAAGACTAACTTGGTATATTTTCCCTTTTGGCTCTTATAATTTTAGTGATCTTTGGGCTGCCTTCCTCCAAATTCTGAAAATCTCAACTCAGAAAGGCCTGAACCTCGACTTGATACCCGGTGGCTGAGCATGTTGCTTCTATAGTACAGAGCTAAGCAAGGATATCAGGACTGTGAAAAACCAAGCAGTAACATATCAGTTGAAAGAAGAAGGGAGCATGGGACCAACTCAAGCTGTTAGAAAAACTTAATTCATCTTTGATAGTTTTGGCATTTTCCTAATGATACTTTCACAATGAATTGGGTAATTCAAATGTGCTTACTACCTTTGAAAGCCTAGAATGAAAGCAAGCTTTTGCCTCAGTCAATGTGACGAAATGCGATGGGGCTCTGGGAACTCAAAAGCTTCCTTGGGCAGAAATGAGAAGACACAGTGTGCTCCCAGGCCCCCCAGACTTGCTTCTTCTTTGGAACCTTTTCCTGACCCCCCTTTTTACCAGGTTTGGCCGTTCCATTGCTCTTTTTTAGATCCTTAGTGTGAGTTTCATAGAGCCTTAAGTAGCCTGTGCTATCTACAGTTACATTTTAACATTAACTGTGGCATGAAGGGCTTTGTCTTTGAGTCACAGGTTTGGTAATGAGAGAGAAGATTGGTAATTAGACAAGTTCTCATTGGTGTCCATTTACTTATCGCTTGTGGGCCTTTAGGCAAGTCATTTAACCTTTATGAGTCTATTTCCTCATCTGTCAAATAGTAATGGTGATAATAATATGCACATGTGTGACTGGCTGTAGGGATTAGAGATAATGTAAATAAAGTGCCTGATTCATAAATGGTAATTACAGGAATGTAAGACATGCAGGTGTCAGGCATGTAGGTGTGGAAACTTCTGGACTTCTCCTATTGACAAGAGGACTTTTCTAGTACAACTGAGACTGGGCCACCAGAAGGGAAAGACATGCAGGTGTCAGGCATGTAGGTGTGGAAACTTCGGGACTTCTCCTATTGACAAGAGGACTTTTCTAGTACAACTGAGACTGGGCCACCAGAAGGGAGAATGGTAGCTTCCTACTTAACTAGGGTGATTCTGCATGTCATGCCCTAATGCTGTTTGTCTACCTATTTTGTCTATATGTCCACTGTTTTTGTGGAGCTTGAGTTATGAGCGTTTACGAGAGTCATAAAGCTGACTGTGTGAGTGTTGAATTGAGAAGGACTCCAGCATACTTGTGACACTAGCAATTTAAATATTGCTACATTCGAAACACAATTATAGAATACATACATATACAGAATGACAAGTGATTTCCACAAGTCTGACAAGAAAATTAATCTCGTTACTTTATGTTCACACTTCTATGACAATACAATTTTATTTTGGCAGAATGTATATCTGAGTTTATGCACATATACATGCTCCTTGATGGCCTATTTTTATACCCAACCAAAAATAAATACAGTAAAAACTGTCTTTTTACAATCCAGTTCATTTCTTGCATGCGTTACGACAGAAACATTCACTGTGATTTCTGTTCTCGGGTAATGAGAGATTATGATAGACATTAACAGAAGAGGCTTCAAGTGGAAAGTTCCCCCGGATTTTCTCACCATTTTCCTCTAAATTTGATATGCTGCAACATTTTTAGTCTTACTACTACAGCATTGGGGTGGAGACGTGTCATAATTGAGAAAGAAAAGATGAAGAGCTGGAATCTAAAAGTGAATGAACAGCTGTCAAGAGAAATTCTGAAGAAGTGTCCTAACACTTGGAGAAGGTTTAAAGAGTTCATTCTTGGCATCATTGCCTATAATCAGTAATTAGTAACCCACTGATATGGTATTTGTTAAATTCCTGCATTATAGGTAAGGACTATTGAAAGTGCGTTAAACTAGTGGAAAAACATTCTATGATACTCACTCCAGCATAGATTTCAGTCTCTGGGAGTAGGTTCTTTGCCTGAGGCCAAGTAGTTCTTGGGAATCAATAACCTCATTAGCCCCAGGAGACTGGATCTCTAAACTTAGCAGAGTGGTACAGTTGCTGGAATATCTGCCCATGGGCACCCATCTTAGTGAAGAGAGAATTTTTTTTCACAGGCTTTAATGCTCAGAATAATTGAGAAACAGTCCTCCAGGTGCTGAACAACTGTTTATCAATCTTGCAGCTGGAATCATTGCTGTCTCTGCCCTGAAGCTTTTGTTTAAGTCTCCTTCCAGTCAGTCAGCTCAGGGTTTAATCTGGTTAATCCCACTGAGCACTGGAGTTCTTTTTATACCATAGCTTTTCCTTAGTCCAGGGAGAAGGGATAAATGTTTAGATTCACAAGAGGTCTATGTTTTCCAGAACACTGCTGCAATATCAGAAATATGTGACGAAAGGAAGCATTTTGTTTTTCTTCATTGGACAGATGAGAAATATTTGTCGTTTCTTAAACTCAGGTAAAGTTAAACTATGTATGTTTCTGCTGCATGGTACAACTGACTGCCAGGTGTGCTATGGAAGTCAGCTGATGATGATGATCAAGTATGTCATCGTTTTCCCATTTCCAGAGGTGCTCAGTTTGGGCAGATAGTGGGTACAAAGTACAGAGTGTATAAGACCAGGCCCCAATAAGGCTCAGATTGGAAGGTTGTCTTCCCACTACCTTTCAACTTCTTTTTCTGTCAATCAGAATGTTTGTGGGAATTAATGGAATGTTTGTGGAAATTATGTCAGTGGCATGAGATAGAGATAAAGGGGTGGATGCATAGGTATTAGAAAGGTCATCTCAAGAGGATGTGGCTGCATTAGTTTCTTAGGGCTGCTGTAACAAATTACTGCAAACTTGGTGGCTTGAAACAATAGAAATGTATTCTGTCTCAGTGCTGGAAACCAGAAGTCAGAAATCAGAGTATCAGCAAGGACATGTTCCCTGTAAAGGAGCCGGGTGAGAACCCTTCCTTGCCTCTTCCAGTTTGACGTTTTCCTTGGCTTGTAGCTGAATAACTCCAGTCTTTGCGCCTGTTTTCACATGGCTTTCTCCACCTTCTCTATCTTTTGTCTGTGTCAAATTTCTGTCTTTCTTTCTTTTATAAGGGCACTTGTCATTAGATTTAGAAATTATCCAGATAATCCACAATGATCTCATCTAGAGATACTTAATTATATTCACAAGGACCCTTTTTCCAAATAAGGTCACATTAACAGGTTTGAGATTAGGTCATGGACACCTTTTTGGAGGTCACCACTGAACTCACTACAGTGACCAAATGAACATGTTTGTTTGACTAAAAGGACTCCAATAAAGATGAATCCCAAGTTTCTGGCCAGGACAGTTGGGAATATTGCAGTGGCAAATACCTGGAGAGGCAACGTTAGAGGAGATGCTATTTTTGTCATTTAGTTTTGGACACTGAGTTTAAGGTGGTGGATGGAGTAAGTAGAAACTTGACTTCACCAACATGTCTCAGCTCAGCCTTGAGATTTTCAGTAATGCTGTCAATGTTATTCAATGGGTGTTCACAAAAATAGATAAAAGGCTACAACTATTCCTGAGTTGGGCCTTAGATTATTATATCATTTTTGTAAAATTTTACTTTAAAAATACTTCAGGATAAACAGTATGATGTGTGAATAAAATTATTTTTTCATTCACATCCTAGCAGCAATTAGCATTTAAAGTATCCTGATCAGGAATACACACTCCGGGCATGATTACCAAGCACTTCAAACGTTGCTCTGGAAATCTGTGCATGTGGATTTTTTGATTGGCATAAGTGATACAAAAATAATGTTTCACTAAGAAAATGAATTGTGTTCAACATATATGTTGACTCTCAAGTCCCACCTCCCTTGCATGAAAACTTATGAGAATCTGGCAAATCCAGCCACCCGATTCCTTTGGTGAAGACCTCAGGGGAGAGCTCATTTAGGACTGTGTCCCACATGTCACAGAGCACCATCTTCTGTTCTGAAAGTTGCCTGCTCCTACCATTAAACACCTGCCTTGGAGTGAACCTTTCATGCCACGTGCTTTTTGATGGTTCTGAAGACAGAGTAGAACTTTCCCAAACTTACCCCATATCAGACTGACTGTTTTTGTGCCTGCTTGCTAACAAATGTTTAAATATTTGGCAGAATTTTGCGTAAGACTGATGTTTATCTTGGCCTACCACATGTTGAGGAAGATATGGGGAAACTGAGGTAGACTCACCTACTTCTAATTCCCAGAGGCTATTGATGTTTGCCAAAAGTCTCAGGCATTTGTTGAATGAACACAGTGGCTTCAGTAAGTTTGCAACCGAATCCCTCAGTCTTTGAGCCCAAATCCCTGCAAGGACTGTTGGCAATACACACTCCAGTTGTCCAAAGAAAAGGAGGGTACCTACAGACTTGAGTAAAGGGATGGGCTGAGTGATATTTCATCCATGATCTGAGGACAGTGGTCTGCCTGAAACCAGGGTGTTTTATAGTCACTGCATAGAACATTAAACTGAATGACTTTTCTGACTGGAGAGATTAGGTCCTCTGAGAGAAATTCCCGGAATTAAAAATGTACTGACTAACAGTGGACTGCAGAGCTGCGTACACAGTAGGCTCAGTGTTTGTGTTTGTGTGTGTACTCGTACATACACACACACACACACAACCCCCTGGATGAGGCAAGATCGACTTTCTAATGCTTTATAACTGATATTTCAAAACTGGAGGATGGAGACAAGATTGTAATTTGATATTTGCTTCTATGGATAAATAGTACTCTTGGTTGTTCAAGTAATAGTTATTACTAGACAAATAATAGCTTCCAAAATTCTTTTTATTGAACTTGTGTGATTTGAGGGAGTTACAACAATATTTCATGAGTTCAGAAACTATAAATGGGATCGGTTCTAGTAATTTCACAGTGCTGTTGTTTCTGTATATCATTAAGTCATCAATGAGTTTATACTTCTGAAAGTGTCCATATCTTATTGCAACAAATGGAATTTATTGATTAAAGACTGTGGAAGTACTGTTAAGTGTATATTAAGGGTAAAGTTCTCTAACTTTAACATTTATGTTTCCAAGATTAAACATTTTATGTTTCCAAGATTAAAATTTGCATATGGATAAGAAAATGGCTTTCATAAGTGATGGGAATATGTCAGTTTTAGGGAAGACTGCAAGGAAAGAATATGAAATGCTAGCTACCTACTAATCATAACTTTTAGCTAAATTTTGTTTTCTCCCTATTTTTGGTGAAGGAATTAAAGATGAGGCAGATGTGGGAAACATGCTAAAACTTTTTATTTGGAATTATCCTTTTAAAGAAATTTATATAGTAACTGGAAGGTAATCATTTGAAATTGAGATTTCTCTTGAAATGGAGCTAGTTAGTGTCACCTAGCTACCCAAGTCTGAGTTCAGTCTGAAACTGAGCAACAGGGGAAGCTCTTGGCCAGAAGGTTTTCCTTGGATGGGAAGAAGGGGGAGGATGTTACAAGAAAAGAAGGCAGAGGGAAGATGACAAACCCAGTGAGAAGACTTCATTCTTTTCTTATAGTTGTGGACTCATAGAATCTCAGGCACAGAGGTTCTGTGGAGGTCACCTAATTCTGTTCCCTCAACTGTACTGTGGACAGTGGCCCCTGGCCCACGTCCACTTAAGGCAGTACTTCCAGTTCACATTGCCCTACTTGCTAGGATGCTTTCCCTCACATTGAGCAGGACTGCATCCCGTGAGATTTGATGGGCTTCTGTCCTCAGGAATACGTAGAATAACTCTTCTCTGTGGCCTGACAACTTTTCAAATGTTTAAAGACAGCTGCCATCTCCCTTCCCTGTTGTAAAATAAGTGGATAATCAGGAAGTTATAAGTGTCAGAGGAGTTGGATGGCAGGGACATTCTGGGGAGTTTCATACCAGCTCTGTCCAGACAATCTAGGTGGAACAACCTGACAGCCTATGGAAGAGTCCTTAAGATGGATTTGTTTGTCCTCATCTCAGTGTATTTGGTCAAAAGACTTAAGAATAAATTCTTATGCTGTTTTGAATATTTTATTCTCAAGTGAAAGCTGAATAAAGTCTGATGGCATGAATTATAAATATGACATTTATTTTTTTATTTTTTATTTTTTTTTCCTTTTTGTCTTTTTTCGTGACCGGCAACGGATCGCATATGACATTTATTTTTTTATTTTTTATTTTTTTTTCCTTTTTGTCTTTTTTTGTGACCGGCAACGGATCGCAACCCTCAGTTGCCACCGGGCCGGCCCTAAATATGACATTTAAATTGCTATTTTTCATTCATTATTAGACCAATTTAATGTCCTTGGTTTTATGATATAAAAAGAATAAATTCAGTGCAACTAAAAGATCAACATGATGTTTTGGTAAATGCTTAGACAAAACAAGTGATTATTGCATATTTTATTTTCTTTTAAGAATCACAGAGACACAACTTAACAGGAACTTGCACTTTTGAATGTAAAATAGCAGGTATAGAAATCATCCAATAAATATTCTTTTGGACATATACTCGTGTTGTCTGTAATTTACTTTTAAAATACTTTAACATAGACAGTGATTTAGTCTCAGTGTACAGTGGTAGTTTCAGAGTCCATCCAAGAGATGGTTAGTTACCATTTGGAGTATCCTGATCAGGAATACACTGTGGGAATGGTTATGCAACATTAGAGAGACATGAGTCAGAGATCCAAACTCCAAGAGGAACTATTCCAACACTTCGGCAGGTTTTTTTCTTGCTGGAGTTTTGACCAACACCAGTGATTTTGTTAATGGCTATATTAGAGATATGTTTATATTTATTAGAAATTATTTATTGGTAAAATTAATGACAGAGATATGTGCATTTACTGAAAATACTGTACAGGCATTCCTGCTCTTGCATGCACAGGGTATAAGAATCCTACAATCCCAATACCTGATGACCTTCAGGATGGCACTCCTGACTTCTGACTCTAAGCCAGTAGGTTCAGATTTGGAAAATTTTGGTCATTTCTATTAAAAAGTTAGGTATATCATGCCACTATAACAAACTTTTTATTCAAGGACCCATTGGAGCACCTTAAAGGGTAGAGATCTGGGGCTTTGTCAACCTTACAGAACAGTTTCTATGACTTCTTTTATGCTCACTTGCCTGCACTTGTGGCAGAATTCCATCTGAGACTGACTTACATTGTATCATTCTGCCTGGTAGCAAGGATGTGGGAGAAAAGACCTATGCCTCTCACCTACCTCTAGTTATTGAAGGTGTGTGAGATTGGATTTTTCAAAAACACTGTGTAAGGAGTACATTTCCCTATCCTTTGACTTTGGGATGCCCATGGGGCACTTTGGCCAGTGCAATGTTAGCGTTTGTGACATAGGCAGGGGCTTGATATTTGCTTGTTCAGGGAGTACATTTCCCTATCCTTTGACTTTGGGATGCCCATGGGGCGCTTTGGCCAGTGCAATGTTAGCGTTTGTGACATAGGCAGGGGCTTGATATTTGCTTGTTCAGTGGGGTTTGCCTTCTCGTATCTCTGGTAAGACCATGATAGGAACATGCTCTAGGTGGTTCTCTGGGCTAAAAAGATGACAAAAACATGGAGCAGACCTGGACCCAACCTGCATCTCACAGTCACCCAGGTGAAATCAGCTGGGTGTTTGTTATGTGGCAATTGCTAGCTGATATACAAGGCTACTAATACTTATCCCCCCAATCCTAATAACCATGAATGCCCAAATCAGGTTAGGTACTAGGCACTTTACAAATAATACTTTGTTGAATTTTACAAGAAATTTGTGAGGTAGGCATTTTTTCTATTGTACAGACAAAGCAATCAAGGCTAAGAGAGATAAAAACAACTTGACCCAAACCACACAACTAGGAGGAATAGAACTGGAGTTCGTCCAGTGCGGAGTGTAGAGTCCATCCTCTCCTACTATACTGCACTGCTCATTCTTACTGACTTGCTTAGATTGAATCAAATCTTAGCTAAAGCTGTATCCATGCACACAGCAAGGGGGACAAAACTAAACCTGTGATCCAGTGAGGGTCATTTGCGTGCACGTTTATTCATTCAATACATGTTTAATAAGCAACTGCTATGTGCCAGTGCACTGTGGTATGTCCTAGTGATTTAATGATAAGTGTGAAAGACATTGTCCTTACCTTCACAGGGCTTATCATGGGTGTGTATATGCTTCAAATTTTCTTTGTGATATAAGAATTTGTCCTCATCTCCTCCAGTATATATAAATAACAGCCCCAGATTAAGTGGACTTTCTGTCTTTGACTATGTGACTTTTAATGTGGTGACCACTAACTAGTTGAAATGCAAGTAACAATTACTCTCAGAAATGCATTCAACTACTAAATAAATCTGAGTTGTTTTTCCACAGAGTGCCTCAGTCTATTACAGGTCAAAGAGTTTAGGAAGAACAAAATCACTCCTACTCTTCTACAGGGCAATAAAGAGCAATGGGATATTACAATTCTTGTTAATAAACATGATTAAACCCAGACCATTTCTGAATTTTAGAATAAAAATAATTAACCTACTGAAAGAACAGTAAACCAGAAAAGATTAAGAATTATAATTAAAGAATGGGAATGACATTTGGTATCAGAGGCATCTCAACAGGCTATCTGAACAATACTCTAAACAAAGTGAATTATTTCTACCATAATAGTGGTATTTATTATAATACAATGGCATACTAGAAGTCTAATTGCAACCTGTCAAGGATTTTTAAAAAACACAGTTACAATGTAAAAATACAGAAAGAATAGATATAATCTGTATTTGTAAAAGAACATGGTAATGCTACTATATGGTTCAATTTTCAGATATCAGGATTTAATATAACAAGAAAAGACAGAGAAAATGAAAATTGGGGAGACTTTTGAATAGGTGCTTTAAGAAGGGGATTTGCAACTGAAAGGAAACAGGCTGATTTTGATTACATTTTAATGTGAGATAAAGTAAAGATGGGGTAAATCCAAAGTAAAACATAATTATAAGTTTTTGCATAATCCCTGGCAAAATATTAAAGATTAGATTCCAGAATTGTGTTAGTGGCTCCATACAAATTTTACCATTCAGCTACCCACCATACATTGAACACTGTCAGAAAAAGGGTAAAAATATATTCATAAATGGAAATAATCCCAATGTATTTAATAAGATATCTAGATTGTAAAGTTTTGCCTTCCTTTTTCTGAAATAGAAAAAATTATAACAAAACTTGTAATAAAAACAATCATAGAAACATAGAGTGGAAGTGAGGGGACAGAATGGTATGAATTCATTTCTAAATAGAAAAAAAGGTTAAGTGCAAAGTACTTTCTCTATTAGGAAAGCACGAACACACTATGCTATATACTATTCCGTGATCTCTTTTCACGATGTTTTTCATATATGTGGACTAATTTCCGTAGGAGCACATTTGGATGGGAACACAGATAATGAGTCATGGAGGATAACAGACCAAAAATTCAGGCAAGCAGTCCTGTCTCCTACAGGAGCTGAGAAAGATGGGCATTA
>NW_007728773.1:418566-427096 GCF_000696425.1 Galeopterus variegatus | reverse complement strand
CATTTGCCAGCTGCTATGTGAAATGTACTTTTATGGGTTGTATATGAAGAGAGAGAGAGGAGAGAGAGAGAGAGAGAGAGAGAGAAAGAGCACGCACGTGCATGTTAGGATATTTGTTTTTTCAGAAATAGATGTGGACTTCTTGCAAACGAAATTTTTAAAAAACCCAGAAGTCATATAGGTAGGAAAATAGCAATAAAAATTGCAATCTTATAGTAGTGTACTCCCTGAAGAAATTGTATTAGCTTTATCTATATCAAAGTATTTTTGTGGAATATGTAATTAAATCATGATAATATTGACTTGTGTTTTATTAAGGATAAAGATATGTTACATTATTATTGTGATACTTTCCTAAACTCATTGTTAGAGATATTGACAGTTGAGGTGGTTAGAGTACTAGAAGACATAGATATGACTATAAATTTATTATATTTTAGAAGAATATTTTATCTCTGATTATAATGGTATTAAATCATAAGAAATTTGGAAGTAAGAACCATAAAAAGAAAAATGGACAAAATCTGGAAAACTACCACACAGATAATAGGTGTTATCATTTTGGCATATTTTCCTCCAGTAATTTTACTGCCCTTTTTAAAAAATGTAAACATACTATATGTACAAATTTGTGTCCTACTTTTTTCTTATTACATCAGCAACATTTTCCTATATGATTACAATTTTCAATTAAAATAAAATACCATTTGGCAATAAAAAGGAGGGAAGTACTGATACATGCTACATCATGGATGAACTTTAAAAACATGCTAAGTTAAAGAAGCCAGACACACAAGATACATATTATATGATTCCATTTATATGAAATATCTAAAAATGGTACATCTATAGAGGCAGAAAGTAGATTAGTAGTTGCCTGGCACTGGGGTGGAGTGAGGAATAATTACAAATGGGCAGGAGGGGACTTTTATGGTAAACAGCTTTGTTGGAAATAGTCTAAGCCTGGATTGTAGTGAGAGTTGTATAACTGTAAGTTTACTAAAAATTGTTGAATTGTATACTTAACACAAGTACATTTTATGATATGGAAATTCTATCTCAAGAAAACTTTGTTTAAGAAGAATAACGCTGTCGAACATGGAGGAAAACAAGCACTTTAATTCAGGGTAAGAGTGAAACTTGACATAACCTTTTTGGAGACATCTAGTAATATGTATATCCATTCAATATTTATAGTGTCTTACCTAGCAATCCCACTTCTAGGAATTTATGCTAAGGAAATAATTGAATACATGTTACCAGGTTGCTCCTTGCAAGGTTGTTTACAATACTGAATAATTGAAATAACTTAAATGTCTATCAATAGGGAATTATTTAAATACACTAAGATATTTCAAACATTGACATGACCTACAGTGTGGTCTTTCCATAGAAATCTTAATGTATTTTCATGTAAAACTAATGACAACAAAAATGCAGTTGAAGTATGGAGTTTATGGTATGGACCCATGTATGTTTATGTTTACAAAAACATGGGGGTATGCTATGTTCTGGATATTTATGCCCCATCCCCCCAATTCATATGTTGAGTTCTATTTTTTTTAACATTTGACTGAAAAATTTAATACATATACAATAAATCTGGCTACAGCAGTCAACAACTCATGGCCAATCTTACCTTATTTGTACCCCCCACCCACTTTCTGCCTTTCCCCTGGATTATTTTAAGTAAATCCCAGTATTACAGCATTCATCTGTATATATTTCAGTATATGTCTCTAAAAGATAAGAACTCTTTTATAAAAGACATAACTGCAGTATATAATCACATTTTAAAAATCAATAATTCCTTAATATAATCAAACATTAAACATGTTTAAATTTCTCCAATTCTCTCCCCCTCTCTCTTTCTTAAAATTGATTTGTTTACAGCAGGATCCAGACAAGTTTTGCTTGTTGCATTGGTTGCTATGTAATCTTAAGTTTCTTTTAGGTTTTAAGTGTCTTTTAAATTTTTTTTTAGGTTCCCCTTCATCTATCTTTTTCCTTTACCCCATAAAGTTTCCTGAGGTCTGGATTTGCTGGCTCCATCCCAGTAGTGTCATTTAACACGTTCCACTGTCCCCTGCATTTCCTGATGATTGGTTGCTAGATCCTGAAGCTTAGTTTCACTCAGGTTAGAATTGGCTTCAGAGATATATGTTCTTACTGCGGGAGGCTCATTATGCTGTGACATTAGCAGACATTGATGATCATTTGCTAGATCCATTTTTTTCAATTTGGGTTTATAAAATACCATATTCTAATAATTTTGTTCCCTCTTTATTTACCAGCTGGGATACTTCAATAGACAGAAATGTTCCCTCCTCAGCTAATTATGGTTATCATGATGAAAAATTCATATAGGAGAGACAGGATAAATGCTTGACTCTTCCCTTTTACTTACTAGTTTTAGAAAAATGAATTGTTTCCCTACTGTCTTCCAAAGAGACTGAGAGTTTGTTTGCTTTTGTTTCATTGTCATTATGGTTTTTTGTGGTGGTAAGATTTAGTTTCTGTCTTTCTTGTTTGCATTTTTGTTCTACCAGTGGCTTTTGTCCTTTCTTGTGTATTTGTGGTAGTGATCACTGTTTTTCAGATTCCAGACGCAGGACTCCCTTGAGGATTTCTTGGAGGGCTGGTCGTGCGGTAGTGAACTCCTGCAGTTTTTGCATGTCTAGAAAATACACTATTTCTCACTCATTTCTGAATGATAGCTTTGCTGGGTATACTATTCTTGGCTGGCAGTTCTTTTCTTTTAGTATTTTGAATATATCAACCCATTTTCTTCTGGCCTGTAGAGTTTCTATGAGAAGTCTGCTGTTAGTCTGACAGGAGCTCCCTTACAGGTGACTTGATGCCTTTCTCTTGCTTCTTTTAAGATTCTCTCTTTGTCTTTGAGCTTTGCCACTTTGACAATAATGTGTCTTTGGACAGGATTTTTTGGATTGCATCTGCTTGAGGATCTTTGAACTTCCTGGATCTGAAACTCTGTGTTTCTCCCTATACCCGGGAAGTTTTCTGTTATATTTCATTGAATAGGTTTTCCATGGCTTTTCTTTTCTCCTTCCCTTCTGGAACACCCATGATTCAAATGTTTGTGTGCTTAAGGTTGTCTGCTAGAGCTCTTACATTTTCTTCATTTTTAAAAAATTCTTTTTTCCTTTTTTTTTGTTCATTTGGGTTATTTTGAAAAGACTATCTTCGAGATTGGAAATTCTTTCTTCTGTTTGTTCTAGCCTGCTACTTATGCTGTCAGTTTTGTTTTTTATATCATTGGGTGAATCTTTCCATGAGTTCCATGAGTTCTGCTACATTCATTTTTAAGGTAATAATCTCTTTGTAAATTTCCTCCTTCATATCCTAGATTTTATTTTCTTGTTTCATTATGTTGTCTGAGTCTTCTCATATCTCATTAAGTTTCCTTAAGATTGTTGCTTGGAATTCCTTTTCAGTCATTTCAAGGGTTTCTTGCTCTATAGGGTCTAGTATTTGAGAATTATTGTATCCTTTTGGTGGTGTCATATTTTCTTGGATTTTTGTATTTCTAGTATCTCTGCATTGATGTCTGGTCATCAGGTAGAGCAGTCACTTCTTCCATTACTCTGGAGTGGGCTTTGAGGAGAGAGACTTCTTCTTTTTCCAGTCTCTGCTGGTGATTCTTCTTGTGTCAGTGCAGTCAAGAGTCTGGCAGGCCTCCTCCATTGTGGCTGTGGCTAATGATGTGGTGATGAGCCACTTTTGTGGCAGCTGTGGCTGTGGCAGTAGCTGTGATGAGCCACCTATGTAGAAGTGGTGCTTTTGGCATGTTCCTCGCCTGCTTCCAGGTGGGGGTGCTGCTCTCAGCTCCTTGCCTGCTTCTGGATGGTCCATATGTTGAGTTCTTATAACAAATGTTATGGTGTTAGGAGGTGGGGCCTTTTGGAGGTGATTAGGTCATGAAGGAGGGTGGAGCCCTCATGAATGGGACTACTGCCCTTATAAAAGAGGACCCAGAGAGCTGCCTTGCCCTATTCCATGTGAGGACACTGCAAGAAGGTGCTATTCCTACAAACCAGGAAGCAGATCCCCAAAGATACTGCATCTACCAGCACCTTGATCTTGAACTTCCCAGCATCCAGAATTGTGTGAAAGAAATGTTTGTTGTCTAAAAGCCACCCAGTTTGGGGAATTTTGTTAGAGCACCCCAAATGGACTAAGTCAGGGGTATAAGGGTGAAGGTACTAACTTTTACTTTTCCTGAAATATGTGAATTCTTTTTAGCCATTGAATATTATCAGGCCAATAGCAACAAAGACATACACACTTTGGAAATAAGTTTATGTAAAATAAGTAAAAATAAAAATCAGATAAAATAGTTCATGCCTTTGTTTGCTATATTTACATATGCACATTAATTTGATTCAACTCAGAGATTTCCCCCCTCCAGTTTGAAAATTAAGTAAAAATAAAAATCAGATAAAATAGTTCATGCCTTTGTTTGATATATTTACATATGCACATTAATTTGATTCAACTCAGAGATTTCCCCCCTCCAGTTTGAAAATAGTTAAATTTGTGTGCATGTTTGTAACTCACTTGATGTTAACTCATTTGATACACATTTCTGTATTTTATTTTGTTTGACATTGATGAAGGAAATCTTACAATTCCCCTTCATTTAACTTGTCCTATGGGCTAATTTTAATTAATAAATAGTACCATAAATAAAATTTGGTCTGTGTTCTGGAGAAGATTCAACTCTGTGACACAACACATAGGAGCATAGGATCTTTTAACAAAATGGGCTAAAATACATGTGGTTTGAAGTTACAGCCATTTCTCAGGTCTTTTTCTTCACATCCACCTAAAGAAAACTGAAAAGAAGTTGTTTGGAGCTTGATTCCTACCAGTAAGTAAAGGCAGAATTTGTAAACTTCCTTTATATAAGAAAGTAAATATTTAAGGAATTTGTACATCAAATAGACTGGGAGAAATAAATGTGACTCTAACAGCTATTTCTTATAATATGCTACAAATACATTTGCTTAAGGGATTTATATTTGTTGATAGATGCTAAAATCCAAAGTAAAATATCTTTCTGTACATAAAACAATCAAATCTGGGGTAAAAATGAGTAAATATATCAGATCATGTATCAGAATTTTCTAAATAGATGAGGGCCTCTACTAGGGGAATACAATAGAAAAAAAATCATCCCCTTAAAAGGCAATTATTTTCAGAGATTCTCTGGTGTTAAGCAGTAGGAGAAAACTGTCTGTTAAAAAGTAGTACTGCCTTGCAGTTAATTTCAAAATGGAGCTAAAATAGCCTTTTGATAGGGATTCTAAATTCCAGATTATGTAGATATCCATAGAAAATTATGAATTTAAAACAAGACCTGAATTTAGAGGTGACTGACAAATGGGTAATTAGACACTGTTTGAAACCAATGAATATTCATGACAATAAAAATAGGGTGTGTGTTTGTGAGAAAGAGAGAAACATTTGGATATGAAGTACAGGACATTTACTGCCTGAAAAATAGAAAATACTGGGGCTAATTGAGAGACAGAGCACTGAACTTTAATATAAGAAACTATGGTTCCTTTATATCTTTCTGTAAGAAAGGAAGATTTAAAGCTAGAGCTAGGGCTCACAGATCCCTCGAGCCCGTTGTACAGACTGGGTCACAAACCCTCCACACGCAGGTCTACGAGCTAGGTAATAGGAAAAGGTCCTGGGAGCCATGGGTTAAAAAAAATTAATAGGCTTTATTCAGAGCCAGGAGCAGCCACCCTAGTGACTTCCCTGAGTGTCCCAAGAAGCACCATGTTTCAGAGCTGTTAGTCCTTTACACTTAAGTCCATAACTCAGGACACCTGGGTGCCCCTGTGCATCTACATCAGACAATAACCAAGGAACACCTGAGTGCACGTGCATATTTAACATCAAATGCTCAGCAAGATTCTGATCATCTGAGGGGCCCTGACCATTTTTCTATATTTTTCCAACAGAGGATGAAGGGCTTGTTTTGCAATTTAATACAAAACTATTCTAAGTTTTATACAGACAGTATTTAGAATTGTATTATCATTTTCAACAAGTTACCATTTCCCCCTAGCTGAAACATCCAACAGAAATTTCTCTGGACTGGGCAGTATGTTGTGGCATCATATTCTCATCCCTTGAGATCAGATGCTGTTTTTAAACTTAGACTCTTGAGTAGGAGAAGCATTGGTGCGAGAGGGGACCGTAGGGCTCCAGGGGCAGCCGAGGGATGGGGTATCTCACGGCCAGTGTTACTGCCCCTTCCCCTAGCATTTACTTGTTCCTTCTTCACTGTTATTTTGGCCTCTAGGGCAGTGGTTCCCAACTTTGGGAGCACATTGGAATCACCTGTGGAGTTTGAAAATAGTGAGGCCAGGGACTCACTGCTGGGAAGTCTGATTTATTTGGTCTAGGTGTGGCTTGGGCATTAGGGCTTGTACAGTGCCCAGGCGATGCCCATTCAGAGCCCATATTGAGTACCACCACTCTAGTTAGTGATTTTCAGTGTGTGATCCCTGGACAGGCAGCAGAGCAGCACCACAGAACATGTTAGAAATGCATTTCTTGGGCTCCACCCCAGACCTACTGAGTCAGAGATGCAGGGGTGGGAACCCACCACCGGTGTGTTAATAAGCCCTCCAAATGATTGTGATGCGGTGCTCCTGTACGTGACCCAGAGTGGGGAGTCCATAGACCACACCTGCAGAACCTGATGCTAGGGAGGTGGGGAAAAACACAGGACCTGAGACAACACGATGGCAGCGTCATTATTAACTTGGGGTAAATATCAGGTTTACTGGGGGAACTGTTAAAAGTACAGTTTTTCTGAGGCCCACTCCAAGAGATTGATTCCAGAGTCCTGGCGAGGGCCAATGCTCTTGCTTTTGAAAGATCCTCCCAGGTGGTTCTGACTGAGCACCCTTGCCCCAACCTCCAGAGCATCCTCAGTTCCCCTGGCCGTCCTACCTGGTCCAGCTGGGGTCAGGGAATCTTCTATTTTCCTGTATTCAAAAAATTACTCTATTGGTTAATAGTCTTTTTCTTTGTGGCTGATAAGCTATGGATCATGTCAATTCTTTATTTTTGTATCTCCAATGCCTTTCTGAGGTCTTGGCACATAATGGGTACCCAGTAAATGTTTTTGAAATGAGTCAATGTTTCTCAGACTTTACCCTACATCATAACCTGGAGAGCTTGGTTAAATCACAGGTTACTGGGTCCCATCCCCAGAGTTTCTGACTCAGTAGGCCTGGGTGAGACCCAAAAACCTGCATTTCTAATAAGTTCCCAGGTGCTGCTGGTATTGCTGGTGCTAGGACCACACTTTGAGATCGCTGGAATAAACTAAGTTTGAGTTGTTAAAGCTCGAATTTTTTTTTATTATAAAATGAGAATTTTTGTATGTGGTTGATGGATTTAAAACTTTTTTGGTTTTGAGTTCCCCTTACTTTTTTTTATCATTTCTATTTTTTTCCCTTTAAAAATTTTATCTTCTAGAAATTGAAAAAGAAAATCAGATTCCCTGTAATAGCTGCCCTGTAATGTTTTATTGCTTATTTCTTCTCTACATGTGAATTCTCAAGAGACAAAACAATTGAAAATATTTGGGTTGTTCCTGTTGGTAAAGAATGTTTTCAAACTCTTTAGCATTGTGGTACATAATCCAACAGTAAATTGTCTTTTTTTAACCTGAAGCTTACAGTTTGATTTGCAATTTTGCTTGTTTGGTTAGTTGACTTTTTTTTTTGGCATACTACTTAAAGTGGGTAAAACTGTTAAAAACAAAGGAAGACAGTCACATATACATTATGAGGCCAGTCACTGCTAGAAACAACACAATTAAGAAAGGTAAGTACTACTGAGTGATTTGTCCAACTTGCCTGAACCTGCATTTCTAATAAGTTCCCAGGTGCTGCTGGTATTGCTGGTGCTAGGACCACACTTTGAGATTGCTGGAATAAACTAAGTTTGAGTTGTTAAAGCTCAAATTTTTTTTTTTATTATAAAATGAGAATTTTTGTACGTGGTTGATGGATTTAAAACTTTTTTGTTTTTGAGTTCCCCTTACTTTTTTTATCATTTCTATTTTTTTCCCTTTAAAAATTTTATCTTCTAGAAATTGAAAAAGAAAATCAGATTCCCTGTAATAGCTGCCCTGTAATGTTTTATTGCTTATTTCTTCTCTACGTGTGAATTCTCAAGAGACAAAACAATTGAAAATATTTGGGTTGTTCCTGTTGGTAAAGAATGTTTTCAAACTCTTTAGCATTGTGAGTACATAATCCAACAGTAAATTGTCTTTTTTTAACCTGAAGCTTACAGTTTGATTTGCAATTTTGCTTGTTTGGTTAGTTGACTTTTTTTTTGGCATACTACTTAAAGTGGGTAAAACTGTTAAAAACAAAGGAAGACAGTCACATATACATTATGAGGCCAGTAACTGCTAGAAACAACACAATTAAGAAAGGTAAGTACTACTGAGTGATTTGTCCAACTTGCC